>NW_026521756.1:0-287537 GCF_021234435.1 Artibeus jamaicensis
GATAAAATTGTGGATAAAAATTGTGGAAAATTGTGTCCATTTCATCCTAAAATGTATGAGAAGATAAAGGAGGATGTGTGGGCACAGCAAGTACACAAATGTTATTATAGCTGGTGGGTAAAATATTACTTTCAGTAACTTGGTCAAACAGTTTAATCCAAAAGAGAGAGTGTTACTTTCTAGTTTGAACGTTAAACTTTGCAGTTTTCCTTACATGAATTCTTTCAGGAATCACTGGTGTAAACAATAAAAACTCTAATAAGTGCGAACACAGGGAAATATACCTTAAGGGCTTTCTCTCCTCCCTGTATGAGGACGACTGAAAACCGTAGTCAGAATTACCTCCCTATGACCTTAGTTATGGTGCCTACTGACTCATGGTTGATTTGACATGTGGCAAATAATACCAGTTTTCTCACAGCTATAAACCTGTGAAGAACAGTGCACATTTTTCTTTTTTACCTTCAGGGAATAATAAATGTTAAATCAACACACAGTTTACTATGTTACAGGTAAAAAATTCAGGTGCTTTGAAATTAGAATAAACCAGGCAGCCTCAGAGCCTGCCGCCTGCACAGGTGAACAGGCTGCGATGACAGGAACTTCAGTGTTGTCACTCTCCCAGCATTGTCTTACTGGATGCAGACCTGTGGTGAGGGGCTGTGAGTGCACCCAGTGGGACAAGAATGTCCTGTGTGACCTTTTACTGTGACATTGAATCCCCATCTAGCATTTCAGTTATATTATTGTTACAGAACAGACCCAGGGGGGTGTACGATATACTATTACCAAAAGGACCCCCCACTAGGTCTGCTATGCCCACCGCCAGAGGAAAGACGTCTCTCAATGCCAGAGATTTGTGAGAAGAAAAAGAAATATTTATTTAAAGCTATACAGATTTAGAGTAGTGACTTAATGTCTTTGTTAAAATATTAAAGTCCTTTAGGATACCCACAGATGCACACAGTCCTTCCTTCTCCCTCTGTCCAGTCCAGGGTACTGTGTCTCAGGAAAAGAACAGAAGTCCATGAGTCGGGCTCCTGGCACCATTGGCTGTGTCGCCGCCACAATCTCCAGTTAATCCAAAGCCATGTGGCACCTTCTCATGGCCCACCAGCAAGAGTCCTTTCACCCCTTTTCTTCCAGGCAAAGCCTCTCCTGCTTCCTAAGCCACATGGCAAAAGGGAGCACCCAAAGCCACATGGTCCTCACTCTCACCAAAGCTAAATGTTCTCCACTCTGCCAAAGCTGCATGGTTCTCCCCCAGCATGGCTGCCACGCTTGAATTTTAAATTCCTGATCCAGTCTTCCTCTGCAGCCCCATTTCCAACTCCTACAATCAGTTACACCTGCCAGCGTTCCTGTATTCTTCTAGCTTTACTGGGCTGCCATAATGAGTCTGGGCAGGTATGGCCCCATGGCACAGAGCCAATCATCTCCAAGCTCTCATGCAGGCAGTGTAACCAGGGGGAGTTACCTCCCAGTTATATCTTGGGTGGAAGTCACTTTCATCCTCCTGGCTCAAAGCATGGCCACAGCTATTTAACATATCTATGAAACCAGTTAAAGGTTATAGATGTGTTAAATGACCATGCCAGAGGTTAGCTGCAAAGCTGCTGCTGTACAAAATAGCTCTGTGGGGTCCTGCTCCATGTGTCCCTTCCCCAGCTCAAACCTGTGGGGGTTGGGGAGAGGACATCCTATATAATTTTCTAATATTTCCTGGACAACTTCAGTTCTGGCCCCCATTCCAAATCCCTATTTGGGGGCCCCATCTTGATGGGTCATAATGCTGCCTGTTATATTATGATGGGTCAAAATGCTGCCAAAAAACACAACTTATATTGACAGAAAGCCCTGAAAATATTGGTAGAATTTAAATTCAAAAACAAACAAAAAAAGAATGCAGGGAAGGGGACCAGAGGGCTGAAGAGAAAAGAAAGTAATTCCCTGGAAGTGAATGCACCCAAACAAGGGCTGAATTAAATGGCACATCTTTATAATCCACTCCTGCTAATTTTTAAAACCCATTGTCTCTGTTGGGATTACAAATGTTTTCACCCAATAAACTGGCCCAAAATAACACATACAATACTAAGTCCACAGTTCCAATCAAGCTCTTCGATTACAGTTAATGATGTTTTAGACCAGGGGTGTCAAACTCATTTTCAGCAGGGGCCACATCAGCCTTGCAGTTGCCTTCAAAGGGCCGAAATAATTTTAGGACTGTGTAAATGTAACTTCTCCTTAACTGTTAAGGAGTTGAAATTACATTCAGCCCTTAGAAGGCGAGCACAAGGCTGATGTGGCCCCCGGTGAAAATGAGTTTGACACCCCTGGTTTATACCCTTGAGATCAAGGTACTGTTTTATACATCCACAATTTTTGTCACCTTTGCTGTAAAAAAAATTTTTGACAAATGGTCACACTTCTCTGGAGTGTGAAGGAGAGGTGTGTGACAATTCCCTGGTGTCCGGAGCTCCCAGACCTGAAGATTCCACCTCACCAACCAGGTGGGTGAGGGGAGGGGCTGATAATGTGCTCCAGCCCTGAGGTTGCTAGTTGTGCAGCTTATGAGGAGCTGGATAAAGAGTTCAGAAAACCATCCAACCTAGCTACCCTGCTAGACACAGTTTACCAGAATCTTCTACTGATGCCTTCAATCCCTAGTGAATTTGCAGGAAGCAGAATGAGGTAAAGAAGCAGCTAATCTGAGTATCTCCCATGTGTCTGGCTAGGTGTTTCACACAGGTAGTCCTATGTATGAAAAACCTATGAGGTAAAATGTACGTGATCCACTTTGCATATAGCTGAATGACACCCATCGGTCATTGCCTCCCCACCCAGACTCCTCTTTCAGGGATGCCAGGCTGGCCATTGCTCCTGCAGCTGACAGCTACCCTCCATTGGGTTAGAGGCAGACACTGGGCCCAAGCTGGTCAATCAGATTTTCTCTGCAGGGAGTTCCAGAGCACAGGTAATGAGGAAAGGAAGGAGCTGTGGGGAGGAGAACTTCGCTGTGATCATGCATAGCCTAAGCCATCACTGAAGGAGACCAAACGCACACAAAGGGAAAGTACCAGTGAGAGAAAAGCCACAAGATAGATAGCTTGCAGGGAGAAGTGGAGACAAAGAACTCCATTGCTGTGGAAAATACAGAACCTCTGATTTTCTAGTGCAGTGTGACTCAACACCATTTCCATTTTGGGGTTTTATTTTTTAAGATTGCATTTATTTATCTATTTATCTTTAGAGAGTGAAGAAGAGAGGGACAAAGAGAGGGAGAGAAACATCGATGTGCAAGAGATTCATCAATTGGTTGCCTCTTGGCCACCCCCAAGCAGGAACCCAGCCCGCAACCCAGGCATGTGCCCTGACTGGGAATTGAGTCCACGACCTTTTGGTTTGCAGGCCAGTGCTGTCCATTGAGCCACACCAGTCAGGGCAACACCATTTCTTTTTTTTTTTTAGAAGCCTAAGGGACTAGCTGTTGAAGCCTTGCTAAAACTATCTTTTACTTATATTAAGTGGCTTGTGTTCCTGGTATAAAAGAATACGCAGCAGGTCCTCAAATAATGTCAGTTCCTTCAATATAGTTTTGTTTTAATGTTAATGAGAGGCCATAGGAACTTCCATTTATATCAATTAGTAGTCTATAGTAAAATTGGTTTCATTATACCTATTTTCACTCAAAGTCACAAAATATGTCTACAACCTTAAGTAAGGACTGAAACTTGGTGTATGTTCCAAATCTAGTCTGAGAAGAAACCTAATTTTGTGAGATGTAATTCTTGATCTTTTTCTGGGAAGAAATTTGCATTTTTGATTTTTAAAAATTAAAGCAATATAATGATAAACATTAATAGGATTAAGACTTATTCTGGGAAACCTGTCACCCACACGCCTACCCAGTCAACTGAGACAAAAGTGATTTTTAAGCAAATATTCTTTTCTTATTGTATCTGGTCTAATAATGATCATCTAATTACCTTTTCTTTTTCTTGTAAAAGATCCTTATCAAGAGTAAACTGTATTATTCTACTAGAGGCCTTTACCTCTATATGCAAGATTCCACTAAGTCTCATATCTGACTTGTCTGAAAATATGCTTTAGCAAGGGCAGTCAGTCATTCTCCGAGGCTGTGGTGACAAAACATGGCCTCATCTGGAAAATTCCTAGACAAGTAAATTCTTAAGTCCCACCCCAGACCTACTGAGTAAGAAATTCTCCTGGTGATGCAGGTAAGTGGAACATTTAAGAACCACTGTCCTGAGGACTCAAAAATTCATAAAGGTTGGATTCCTTTGAGGATGCCTTTGGGTTGGGTTGTATGGGAGTGGAAAGGACCCTTCCACAAACCACTTTTCCATATTCTTCTTGGCTCATAAGGGGCCTCATTCTAACAACAGATTATCCTGAAGACAGGAGCTACTTACCATTTACACTGTACACTGCGGGGGTTTGTTTAAGGAAGATGACCAATCGCTGCTCTACCTGCTCCCATGGCAACCCCAAGCTGTTGGCTGCACCTGGTTTTCCCACTCAGGAGGAGTTTAATGAGAAGGCCAAGCTGAGCTCAGCTCACAGGGAGCATGTCCGAGCAACTTAGCAAAACTGATTTGCTTACAGTTATTAGCCACGCAGATTCTCCATTGACATACATTTAGTTTGGGATAATATCATGTTCCCAGGAGGCCTCAAACTTAACAGATGACAAGAGCGCTTTCTTTAGAATGAGGAGCAGGGAACCTGCTCCCTTAATAATTGGGAAAATACAACTTTGGAAAATACAAAAATGGTCACCTTCTTTCTAGACCATTCTTCACCATTTTTCACCAGCTCCTCCCACCTTCATCAAGGGAAAGCTGTGTCCCCACTGCAGCACCGTCTCCTCTTGTCCCCGGAAGGGATCCGGTCTGGAGCGTGTCTGCTTTGGGTGGGCCTGTGGTGTGTGGGTCCTTGACTTCACGCACAAAAGACTTCACAGCATGAGTCTGTCCAGGTGATTTTGAGAGCTCAGGATAGTGAAACAAATCCTGAGGGCTTAGGATAGACAAAGCAACAGGAGAGAGCCTGGGCAGGGCTGTTTTGGCCTGTGGTAGGAAAGCAGTAAGCCACACGGGACTGCATGGGCTCACTGAGAAGTAAGAGTCACAATGGTAGAAGCTGGCCACAGCAGGGCTGCTTTGAACTCACTGAAAAGTCAGAGAAAGGGGGGCCTTAGAGGCAGGTTCAGGGGGTTAGCCCAGGATGAGCTTCCACTGCCCACACCTCCCTTGGTTGAAAGTCTTATGGAGACCCACAGAGTTTAGGAGAAAGAGAGCAAAAGTATATGCCGGAGAAAAAAAGGGGCATGGGCATACTCCAAGGAGAGCGCACTTTTCTTTATCTTGAGGTTTTTATGTGTCTTCTAAAAGTGGGAATTTTGGGAGAAGTTTCAGGCAAGGATTTCAATAAAGTATTTATCAGCTTTTCAGGTATGTCTTTCAATGTGCTGATTCATCAGCATATAAAGGGGTCAAAGTTATCATCTGGAAAGTTTCACCTTCAAAGAATGTCACCGAAGAACCAAGGAGGGTCTGCCCTGGCATGGTCTGGAATGAGTAAAGCATTTGCTCCTGAGCATCCTTGGTTAGGGAAGATGAGACCTTGCTATTTATTATCTGACTATAAACTGCTCAACAAGATTTTTTTTCCCCAGTTCTCTGTCTCAGTTTCCCTATTCCACTTGCTACGGAATTTTCCTAGTTTCTTACTATCCTGCTTCATGCTGACACAGCATACGTTGTCCTTGCTTGTGTCCTGGCTCCTTAAAAAGACTCTTTGAGTGCTAAAGCAGGGATTAGTCATCTTTGTATTCTCCATGTTTGGCAAAATTTACTCACTGAATGAATGAGCCTTAACTAGGCTGATCCAGATGTTTGGTGGGAAATGAAGTCAGCCAGCAGATCCTGAGACCTATTAAGTCAAACCTTGCTGACTCTGCGGATCTCTGCTGGGCAGGCACACACTCATGCACACACACATCTTGATGGTGATTTTGAGACAGGCTAGTAAGCTAGTCAAGTGGAACAGGGAAACAGAGACAGATAGTTAAACAAGCAGTTTGCAGCCATCTGGTAAGTTCTGTCTTCCTGAAACCAAGGGCACTTCAGAATAAGTGGGCCCTGGCTGGTGTGGTTCAGGGGACTGAGTGCCGGCCTGTGAATTGAAAAGTTGCAGGTGTGATACCCAGTCATGGCACACACCTGGGTCATGGGCCAGGTCCCTGGTGTGGGGGGCACGTGAGAGGCAACCAATTGCTATTTCTCTCCCTGTCTTTCTCCCTCCTTTCCTTTTTTTAAAAAAATAAATAAACAGAATACTATATTAAAAAAAGTAAATGGTTTGTTTAAAAAAAGCACAAATGGTATATACTTCTCCCCAGCCAGAGGGTAAGTAGCTTGAATCACTCTGTGGGAGATAGCAGAAATCCAATTAGTGCTATTAGCCAACCACACCCAAGGAAAGACGAAGTTTAGGAAACAAATCTCATTTTGGCACATCAGCAACATATTGATGAAATTTCTATTGAGAACTGCCCCCCCAAGATCTCCCCTAAACTCCCGGCCTTTAAACCCCTTCAGAAATGAAGGTCCGTCTTCGCTCTCCCTCCAGGAAGCACGCCTGCACATTTCCTCTTCCCCTCTTCACCTCCCACAGGCCTGCATCTCCTAAACTCTAACGGACCTTATGAGACTTGCAGCCCGGGAGCTATGGGCAGCAGCAGCTCGTCCCAGTCTAACCCCTGGACCCTGTCCGCAAGGTCCCCCTTTCTCTATCCTTTTAGTGAGCCGAAGCAGCCCAGCCTAGACTCATTCCCCCACCTAGTCTCTCCTCTTGTGCTCCTTCTATCCTAGGCCCTTCCTTGTTTCACTGCCCCCAGTTTTAATAAACGTCCTTGAAAAAATCAGGGGGACTTGTGTTGTGAAATCTTTCCTGCATGAAGTCAAGAACCCACATATTACCGGCCAGCCCTAGGTGACTCACTCAGAGCCAGGTCCCCTTTCTGGTAACAATTTCAGGTCACTTAAAATAACTTTTCAGTTTAAAAAAGCTTCAAATTGCTGTCATAGCTAATTGCAGTAGTTCATTCAAACAGAATTTGCTTCCACTGTCTTAATTCCAAACAACACACTTCTCTTAAAGGAAGGCACTACTCATGTGCAGGGTACATGCATTTCTATTCCCATCATAGAACTGCAAAAATATCTTTTTTTTTGCAAAAATATCTTGAGATTTCAAACTGCCCTTTGTCAACCTTGTCAGTTCCTTAGGGACTGGTCAGAAGTATACCTTTGTGTTTCAAAGAACAAGAGTTTGCTGAGGAAAGGGGGAGTATCAATAAGATGAGACACTTTTCTCAGGTGAGTGGCTGTGCGGGGACTTTGAGTGTCATTTACGTACAAACAGTGTAATTGCAGTGATAGCAGGAGCTGGCATGCATTAGGCTGCTGTTTGATATGCTAATCACAATACTCCATAATCTAGGTGGGCTGTTTGGAAAGAAAATTTAGAATTGGAGAGATCTGAAACCCTGTGAGGTTAAGTGACTCGATCAAAGGTCATGTGGCTGATTAATTAGAAATTTGCGTGTTTTGGGAATGTGCCAAAGGTCTTACGTTTAATTCATTTAATTCTCTGAATGACACTTGGGTGAGTATTTTATTACTACTATCTGCTGTTGGTGAAGAAGGGAAACAACGTGGAGAAAAGTTAAGCCTCAATATGCCAAGATCCTCTCTGCTAGTAGATAGAGATCCACTGATGTAAGAGATTCATTGAGGTCTGCTGAGTTTTCAGCTGAGATCAGTCTGTTCCCTAGTCTTTTTTTTCTTTTTTAAGATTTTATTTTTATTTATTTTGAGAGAAGGGAAGGGAGAAAGAGAGGGAAAGAAACATGTGGTTGTCTCTCTCATAGCCCCAGCTTGGGATGGGGCCCATAACCCAGGCATGTGCCCTGACTGGGAATCGAACTGGCAACCCTTTGGTCTGCAGGCCAGCATTCAAACCACTGAGCCACACAAGCCATGGCAGGGTGTCCCAGTTTTTAAACCAGCAAAGAACACATGCAGCCTAGTTTCCATTATCACATAAAAGGCTGGTACTTTATATCAGGAAAAATCCTCTATAATTTTCTATAAATTTAAGTTAACCTTCTAGTTTGTTCCTGACCAAACTTACCATTAATAAAATATTTGTGCCTCATTCCATTCAAAGGCTGTCTAAATTGCAACAAAGATTTAATTAACATTGGGAATCAGGAGCAAAAGAAACGTGCAAGTGTGTTTTTTTCATTTCCCCCCTCATTTGAATGTATCTAGCAATGATAGATGGGTATATTCTCTGTTCTTAATTTAAAAAAATTAAAAAGTAAACGTTCAGGTTCACATATTTGGACAGGTATATTTATACCTTTCAATAGCGAAATAGATAGATAGATTGATTGATTTATCCTTTTTTCAAGAAATTTCTCAGCAGCTAGCAAGGCCTCTCTCAGACTTCCCTGAAATTTTCACACACTGTTGTCCTGGCTGTTCATGCAGGATAAATAAAGAAGTGCTGTTTAGGCGTTCTCCTCCCTGTGCTTTACCCTGAAGCTGGCCACGTCCCCATGATAGGGAATTCAGAGTCAGCCATGACCCAGAGTCCTCAATAGCACTTGGATAGTGTACAGGGGCAGAGCTGAGGGGCTGAGACAGGGGCGTTGTGAAGGAGATGGGTGAGCATCTACCCTACGCCTGGCGTATGGTGGGTGCTCAGCAACAAAGTGCTCTCTGAACAGATGGCTTAGAAGTCTTTGAGGGAGGAGAAAGAGGATAAAGTTGATCCTTCTGGATCCTTTTCTTCTCAGCACTTGTCTGCCCCTCTGTCCTCTAAAAGTGCCTTCCTATTAGAATTTCTGGTACCTAGTCCTGGCTGTCCTTTTCCTCCCTCCTTAGGTCAACCTGTGGACAGACACAGCTCCAGTAAAGCTCAGTGTCTTCCAAACACACAAACAGGAGGTCCGGCATGGTGGCAACTCTCTCCCTAATCATTATTATGGAAAACTGCCATGGAAGGCGAGGAGCTGAAGATGTCTAAATCTGTGACCTGATAAACCAGTTATACACACACATACAAAACCATCAATAACCTAATGTACCTTGATAACATGATATTTTGCATTCAAGATGATATTATTATTACTATATCAAGGCCTTTCCTAAAACATCTTGTTCAATCGGCATCTGGTCCCATCACCCTGTCTCTGTGCTCAGCGAATGTCTGAGACTGAGAGACTTACAGGTTTTGAAGTCATGGATCAAAGGTGTGCTTCTCATCTGCCCTATAGCACATAGATACAATCCGAGGGCATTTTTGGCAGGTTGGCCCTTGTCCACTGTTGATTCATTGTGTAGCACAAAGGGAAACTGGTCCAAACACACTAGTGTCAATGAGCCAACACTGGAAATTCACAAGTAGGCTCTGCTTTCCCACATCTAATTGCTTCCTTCTTTGACCCTCTCAAATAACATTCTCTTAGAACATTTAAACTGCCAAAGGGATCTGAACATAATCAGTTATTTCAGGAACGTAAGGCCCGCTTTTCCTTGGATCACCACATGGGTTTGTGCTGCTCCACACTCAGTGGCCTTAATGAATTTTTTAATTAAAAAACTGCTTCTGCCCTGGATGGTGTGGCTCAATGGATTCAGTGCTGGCCTGTGATCCAAAGGGTCGCTGGTTCGATTCCCAGTCAGGGCACATGCCTGGGTTGCAGGCCAGGTCTCCAGTTGGGCCCACGCAAGAGGAACCACACATTGATGTTTCTCTCCCTCTCTTTCTTCCTCCATTTCTCTCTCTCTTAAAATTAATACATAAAATATTTTTAAAAATAAAAATAAAAAACTGCTTCTCCACCTTTTCCAATGTTAACTTATATAGAATTAGTTTGAACAGAACTTATCCTTCCTATAGTGACTCCATGTACTCCCAAAGCCTCCAATTTCTGTGTAATATAAAACCTTCCTTCCACCATGGACTCACTTATGAGTGGAAATTCTAAAAATGCCCTTGGCTTTTTGAACCCAGGGAGCAGCTATTTAGAATTAAACTTCCTGTGAAGAAGAAAGACATCTGCCCGACGACCAGTTCCTTCCTTCCAGCCGCCTCTCTAGCAGTGCTCCTGCGTGTCTTGAAAAGGGTGCTCAGTTTCACCCCTAGGAACGGTTCACCGAAACACTGCTGGGTGCCTGACACCCAAGGCAGAGAGGGCGGCAGCGTGTGCTGGGAGGGGGGGTCAGAGTATGGGGGTAGGGTGTGCAGTGACGTAGCACTTCTGAGTGCAAAGCCTGGCCCTGCCACTGCACAGTGTCGTGCTGTTGGTGAGTTACTTCTTTATCTTGTGCCTTGGTTTCTTCATCTGTGAAACTGAGAGAACAATGATACCTCGGAGCTGTTATTCCATTTGATAAGGCTCATTTGCTATCGCCACTATAAAGCCTTGCCAGATCTAATTATTTCCTTCTGTGTTTTTTTTTCAATTTGCAAAACAAAAGACCTATATATTGTTTTCCAGTGAGAAATAAACTGTCAAGCACATTTTTTTGCCCGTAAACAGATTTATATAGGAAGATAAACTACTGTCAGAAAGTCAGTTGGTGGGCATAGACTCAGAGATGTTGGTATTACAAAGGAATAATACATCACCTGATACATTCATCTCTACTAGTAAAAGCTAATGTGCAAATAACAAGAGGCAAAGTAAAAACAGTTCAGTTAGTTTGGGGCAGCATTTCCACTGTTCTGGCAAGAACAAAATACATATAAATATATGAGATTCAAAATACAAATAATGTAACTTTTGTGACTCATGTTGTCACATTTATCTATTTTTTTAATTTCTTTTTTTTTAATTTCTTTACTTACTGATTTTAGAGAGGAAGATATGAGGGAGGGGGAGAAAATGGATTTTTTTTTGTTCCACTTCTTTTTTTTTAAATTTATCTTTAGAGAGGGGGGAAGGAGGGAGAGAGAGGGGGAGAGAAATATAGAGGTGAGAGAGAAATATCAATCAGTTGTCTCTCACACATCCCCAACTGAGGGACCTGGCTCATAGGACAGGCATGTCCCTGACTGGGAAAGAACCAGTTGGGTTTGCAGGCCAGCGCTCAATCCACTGAGCCATGCCAGCCAGGGCTGTTCCACTTTTTCATGCATTCATTGGTTGACTTTTGCATGTGACCTGACAGATGGAACCTGCAACCTTGGCCTATCAGGACGACGGTCTAACCAACTGAGCTACCCAGCCTCATGTTTTGCATTTAAAAGTGGCATTGCTCTTACACAAAGGGTTGAGGAGTAACGAATATTTAAAGAATGAGTTACAGAGCACTTCTTAGTTATTTTTCCAATCAGCAGTCCTCAGAGACCAGGTCATAAAAGTCAAAAATCAATTGGTGAGCCTCAGTACTCCGTGACTGAGAATTAGTTACATTCATACAGCAGGGCAATTTGTTTAGTATTTGTATTTTCCACTTCAGTGAGCCTTTGTCAATTTTAAATGGTTTAATTTGGCTGAAGTTTTTTCTTTTCTTTTCTTTCCTTTTCTGTTTTTTTTTTTTTCCCAAGAGGAATATTGGGATTGGTGGATTCTCAGCTGAAATACAAGTGCTCTAGACTTCTTAAAAGCTTCACACTAAGGGCCAAACGGTAATGGAAATAGCAACTTCAGTTTAGTTAAGAAAGTTACCTCTCAATTGCATCATTCAACCCACCGTTCATTTCAAGAGGAGTAAGACACAAAATTCATATAAAAATTACACTGTGATTCTTTATGTTTTTCATACCCCTCAAAATGGGCAGGAGCACTTGCTTGCTCTCAGCAGTTCCCAAATTTACAAATTCTTAAAAGGGTATGAATCTGCTCTGAAGTTTACTTTGAAAAGCTCCAGGCATCTAGAAGATATTAACTGCTGATGCTTTGATTGGGCTTTTTTCACATTTCATTATTTTAGATTAAAATGAGTTTTAATTTGAAAAAGCTCTGAGATAACTATACATTTTGTTCCTCTTCTTTGGCTGGATGTATATGTGGAAGTAATATAAAGGAAAACCTTGGTCTCCATAACTTTCAGTGAATAAAACAAAGATGACTGGCATAGCTCAGTGGATTGAGCGCGGGCCTGTGAACCAGAGTATCGGGGTTTGATTCCCAGTCAGGGCACATGCCTGGGTTGCAGGCCAGTTCCCAGCAGGGGACGCATAAGAGGCAACCATACATTGATATTTCTCTCCCTCTCTCCTTCCCTTCCCTTCTCTCAAAAAATAAATAAATAAAATATTAAAAAAAAAAACAAAGATGAAATCCAGAATGTTCTACTTGATAGAATGTTGTCTAAGATTCTAGAACCCTGCAGACTGAATAGATGGAAGGGCATCATCTTAAAGAAGGGATTTAAGCAAAAGACAATTCTAAGTTCTAATAACTCCCTTAAATTTGATGATACATTTTAGAAACTTTTAAGAGTAGGAGCAAGAAAAGAAAAAGAAAGGCAACTTTTAAGACTGTGGAATGTGCGTGGAACATTTAAGGTGCCAGACAAGGACAAATATATTACTCTTGTTGTCTTTAAGAGTAGAGACCGGGAGGAAAACTACAGTAACAATAGTGGCTTTTGCAGCTCTCCAACTCTGCAAATTCCCAGCTGTCTTCCCTCTTGACAACTACTTGCTCCACTGGAGAGTTATGTTATATATCAGGCAAAGATACATTAACTAGCTACTGTGTGCAGATTTCTGTACCGCCTTGTGGCTCTGTACTAGAGAAGACTATACTCTACAGAAGAGAGCAAGGATATATAACTCTAGAGTTGAGAGAGAGCCCCTTGCCCAATAAGAATCTTCTCTTTAGCATCCTTGAAAGACGGGCATTTGCCTAGGCATCTCTCTTCCAGAGTACTTGCATTTGTACTTTTGGAGACAGCTAGTCCACTCTATTTCACTTATCTTTTCAGGGATGAAAACAATCATGTCCTTCAAATATTGTATTAATGAAACACAGAATGTTTGGGATGTTGAATAAGCAATTACTTTTTATTTAATCTCCTCTTTCTATGTTTCTACAATTATTTTATTTTTCATTACTTGATAAATTTCCAAACTCACATTAGTAGTTCCCTGATTATATTTGAGAAGCATCCTACAGAGAAAATAGAAATAAACACAAATTCAGTTGTTTGGCAGAGAGGACTTGGGAATGCATGAAATAGCTGGATGCTGTAGCCTAGACTATAAAATGACATTATGTTGGCACAAAAGATAAGGTCCTTGCTTCACTGCAGAATAAAATCAATTCATGGAGCTAAAGGCTTTCTCTTCAGCATCATCTCCAAAGAAGGCTTTGATCTGGGTAATTATCAAGGTGGTTTAGCTGCTCAGAGCCTTTAAATATAACAATAATGCTTTTTCAATCTTTATGCAGCCTTTTTCAAGGAGAAAAAAGACCCATTAAAACATAAAAACTATGTTTCACTTATTCCTATATTTGTAAGACAGAGAACTAATGCTATGTTCAGTTTCATCTTGCCTTATGCTGACAGTCATAATTATCAACTCACCAGAAGCACACACATCTGTAAGAGTTAGGTGATTTATTGCTCATGGCAGTGAGGGAGGATAATACCCTGGGAGCCCTCGTTAAGGGTGTTGGAATGGACATGGATTTGAATTTGTGTTAGATGATTTTGGGGAGTGTTCAATGAAGTATGGCTTTACTGTGGACCAGTTGTTGTCAGGAAGTGGGAGAGCTCTATGACTGGTTATCTTTATAAATCATATCTAAAAAGAGGGGCAACTAGAACAAGGCTAAAGTTGTCATTGATAAGAAGCAGCAGTCACTCAAAGTAGCTGGGAGAGAGGGGTTTTGTCATTTCTGTAGTTTAGAAAATGTTCGTGTTTTATCTGTGTTCGGACATGACTACGGAGTGGTCTCATTTTTGTCTTGATCCATCCTGCTCCTAGTCTGGTCTCATCTGATGCTGAGGCCCTATGGCATCGTTTATATTGAAGAGGAGAAGCCATGGCCCAGCTGCGAGAGCCAGGCCTGATCCTAGGGACAAAGAGGCCTAGGTGTTAGTGGAGGCCAGTTCCGGGTACCAGAGACAGCTTTTTATCCTTCTAATAATATTTTTATATGAGATTATAAGTCCCATAAAGTCAGATGCCATGTTTTTTTTCATCCCTGCTATACCCAATATTTATATATAGCCTAGTAATTTAGAAGGTGCTCAATAAATAATCTTTAAATGGATGAGTATATGAATTAATGAGCGGATGAATGGGCTGTGGATATTCTTTAACAGTCTTCTACTTCAAGTACATGTAAAAGAGTTAAACGAAGTGAAAAGAGTGCATGTCTTAGTGTAGGTGGATATAACGACGAGTCTATCAGATCCAATTTGGGGGAGAGGGTAAGGGAGGGAGAGAAACATTGATGTGAGAACGAAACATTGATGTGAGAATGAAACATTGATTGGTTGCCTCTCTACACGCCCCGACCTGGGACTGAATCTGCAGCCTAGACAGAAGCCCTCAGTAGCAATCGAATCTGAGAGTTTTCAGTTTAAGGGACAACGCTCCAACCGGTTGGTCCACACTGGCCAGGGCAGGGTTCCTTTAATTAGTGTACTAATACCTTTAGGCTAACTTGATTGAACACCACAAGTTTTTTTTTTTTTGTCATATGTGACTTGAAAAACATGTATTACGCAAGCATATATCTCTTTATACTACTTGTAACTCCCCAAACATTGAAAAAATAAGGAAAAGGGAATGGCCACAAATCGTATGGTCATTGGGCTCATAGTTCTGGAAAACTGACTGAAACATTTTTAAGGTGACTTTCACGGTTACATATGATCTAAGGAGTTGGCAAGTTTGTGCTGAGAGTCCTGGACACAATTCTTTGGAAATGTGAGGGTGTTGGAGACTTCTGGGTCTCTGGAGAAAGTTCTAGGTGAAGGTCCTGGACCCTGAGTTCCAGTCAGTTGTGTTCTGGGGACTGACAGCTGCCACTTTCTGATTAGCGGGGCAGACTCCCGAAGAAGAGAGTTAGAGTGTCCTCTGGAGGAGAGCTGGCCCCTGGTGTGGCGGCTGGGCACCTTTCAAGCCTTTCTGCAGTGTTGCCATCACCAGGACACTTTTCTCTCCCCAACACTCCCTGAAATATAGCTATGATCTTGTTAAATACTGCACCAAAGGAGTTTCAGTACAGATTATAATTTGTGTGTGCTGTCACACATTTAGAGGAATTGTCAGATTAAGAACGCACAGAACATGGAGACCGCAGCCAGAGCCTGAGGTTCAGTGTGCTTAGAGCTCAGCCCAGGAGGCCGGGGTCTGAGGAGGACGCAGGCAGGATGTCTTCTGGGAGGCTGGTTCTCTGGACTTCCAGGATTTGAAAACAATCGTTTTATCCTGCATGTTTTGAAAAAGGTGGCTAGGTAGGGTACTTTGTGGTTAAGGTTACAGACTCTGATGTGTTTTTTCATCTTATTTTCACAAATCTGTCCCTTTTTCTCTATCCTTATTATCATTGCTCCTCATCAGCCGGCCACCTGTTCTCCCCGCCCCAGCCCCCGCCTCCTCAGTGAGATATTTCTAAGCAAGTAAGACCAGTCATGCTCTTCCCAGGGCTCCTCCAGCCTCTGGGATAATGTCCAAACGCTGAAGCAAAAGATGTGGTCCCACCCATCCTCCTGCATATCTCACCCACAGTCCTTACTCTGGCAAGTCCTAGGCACTCCCCACAAGGCAAACTCATACTTCCAGGAAAGCTCCAATCTCCCTAGGCCAGGTAAGTGGCCACCCTGGAAACTGGTAATTATTGCCCGCGTCTTTGCTGGGAGGCAAAGTCGAGTCTAGACCACAGTCTGGGCCTTATTCATCTGAGTTTTACCCAACATCCAGTGCCTTAGACTAAAACTGTGCTCGATGGTATTTGAAAAGCACTTTATAGTTTACGCAGTGTTATCCATACTTGCTCATTTAATCCCACAAACACTCAGGTAGCAGTGTTTTCCAATTATACAGGGAATTATAAAGGGAACTGAGGCCCAAAGAGTTCATTGGCTCATGTTAGACCCTCCAGTGGCAGACAGATACTCAAGCTCTTGGTTCTCTGAGGGGATGGCGTTGAAGGTCTGAGAATTCTATGGGCTTGGGTGTAAATCCCAATGCAGCCAAGGACTGGCTAAGGCACCAACTGCTCTTCCTTGCGCCTGTGTCCTTAGCCTTAAAAAAACAGTAATTCGGGCTTGTTATGAGGATGAAATAGAACAATGCTTATGAAGTTGTCTGGCTGGCAACCGGAACTATAAATTTGAGTCCCCTTTCTGACCCCAAGCTTGGCTAGCTTCGTCTCCTATTTCTACGGCAGCTCCTCCTTCGGTGAGTTCCGGAAGCCACGGGGCGAGGGTGCCAACTGTGGAGCACTGTGCCTGTTTTGACGCGATACCTTGCCTCGGGGACCAGCAATCCTTAATGGAGTGTGCAGGCTACAGGCACAACGTTGAGAGGACACTGGGGCAGGGAGCTAAGCGGCCCTGGGAGGCAGGTGCTGGATGGAGGGGCCTCTGGGGGACGTTGGTCAATGGAGGGCAAGAGGCGCCCGAAGGCACAATCCACAGAGGGGCCCACCCACGCGTCCCGCCTCGCCAGTGCCCCCCCCCCCCCCATTCACCTCTCCTACTGCCCTCCTACTGGCAAGTACCCGGTACCGTCTCTGGGGACTCGAAAAGCCAGTAGGGTCCCAAGGACTCCTAAGAGGGCTGGGGGTCCGCAGCCTGCGCAGGAGCCCGGACGAGTGAAGCCCCGCCCTCCTGCCCCCACCCCGGGCGCCGGCCGGACATGCGCACCGGCGGCGGGGCGCGGGGAGCCGGAGGCCGGGAGGCGCGCGTGCAGTTTCTGTCTGTCGGGAGCGGGCACGGGCCGGGGCGGACGGCGCTTCGGGGAGCCGCCAGCCGTGGGCGGGGAGCAGGACGAGAGCGTGGAGGGCGCCTCCGGTGCTGCCTGACGAGTGCAGTGCGCGAGGCTGCAGCAGCTCGCCGGGGATCCCGGAGCGCAGCGTCCAGTAGATGCCGGCAGCAGGAAGCCGCCGCGCCTTTGAGTTCAGAGAACTCCGGCGGCAGTGACCTCAGCCGGAGGAGAGCGAGGCGGCTGCGAACGCGGGATCCTCGGGCTAAGGGTGCGGGGTGGGGGGCGGCGGCACGGGAGCGCGGGGCGCAGAGCGGGCGGGGTTGGGGAGACAGTGATGAGCCAGCGCGCTGGGAGGCTGAACGCTGCCGCCGCCACCGGAGCATCTGTCGTCCGAGCTGCTGCCCGCGGTCCGGGCTTCGGCCATGGAGACGCTGAATGGCCCCACGGGCGGCACTCCGGACGCTAAGCCGCAGCTGCCTGGCCAGCACCACCGCCACCACCATCTCCACCCGCTGGCTGAGCGGAGGCGGCTGCACCGCGCACCCTCGCCCGCCAGGCCGTTCCTCAAGGACCTGCAAGGCCGGCCCGGGGCGCCCGGCCCGGCTCCTGCCGTCCCCTCTGCCGGCCGATCACCGGCGCCCGCCGCCCCGCGCTCGCCCAGCCTCGCGGGCAAGGCAACGCCCTCGCCAGGGACCCTGGCCGCGCCCGGCCGCCTCTCCCGGCGCGGCGGCGGCGCACCCGGCGCGAAGGACAAGCCGCCACTGGGCGCCGGAGCCAGGGCAGCGGGCGGTGCCAAGGCCCCTTCGGGCCTCAGAAGGGCGTCTCGCGCTGCGCCCGCCGAGCCGCTGCCCCGGGCTGGAAAACCGCCGCCGCCGCCTGGGCCCTCGGAGCCGCTGCACGCTGCTGCGAAGGGCCGCAAAGCCAAACGCTGCTCCGCGGCCCCCCCAGCCCGCGCCGCCGGGCCCCCGATCCCTGCCGCCCCAGTCCCCGCGGTGGTGCTCGCTGTGACCTCCGCGACCGGCGCCCCTGCCCCGGGCTCCCGCATCAGCCACACGGACAGCAGCTCGGACCTCTCGGACTGCCCCTCCGAACCCTTGTCGGACGAGCAGCGCCTGCTTCCCGCCGCCAGCAGCGACGCGGAGTCCGGCACCGGATCGAGCGACCGCGAACCCTTGCGAGGAGCCCTCGGGACGAGTCCCGCGGCGCGGGGACCTCCTCGAGTCAGCCCCGAGCCTCCGGCGCTCCTCGCCGCACCCCTCGCCGCTGGCGCTTTGCTCGGGGGTCGGAGCAGCCCGGGCGGGGGGCCCGCGGGGCCCTGTGGGACGGAGGATGCCGGGGGGCGCGCGCCGTCAGAGCGAGCTGTGTCCGGGACCCCCAGGGAGCTCGGCCCGGGTGGGCAGCCCCCACTGGCACCGGCGGCGGCGGAGGAGGAGCTGCTGCGGGAGATCGAGGAGCTGCGCTCGGAGAACGACTATCTCAAGGTGAGCAGACGGCTCTGCCGCAGGGGTCCCGAGGCGACCCTAGGAGGCCTGGTCACGGGCGAGAACCCGCGAGCCCAGCCTTCCTGGTCCCGACGAGCGCTTCTCTCCGTCTTTAACTTGCGCGCCCGGAACGCGCGGGGCTTGGGCATCTTCTGCCCAAACTTCCGGAAGGACCGACAGGACCTGTGGGTCCGGGCAGCTTCTCCACCCACTTAGCTTTTCTTGTTTCTGGAAGGCTTGCTTCTGTCTCCTGATGCCTTTTCCCTGCCGCTGTGCTGGGGGAGAGGTGGTTATAGTCGCATTTTGGATACGCACCGACCCCCGTCCCCGCCCAGAATAGGTGCCCACCCGCAGCTGGGGGAGCAGGTCATCCCTGGCCCCGAGTTCCCGCCGCCTGCGCGCGGGTCCAGCCGGGAGGGGCGGGGAGGCCCGGCTGCAGGCGCGCCTGCTGCTTCTCTGGCGATTGATTACAGGAAATCTGGCGCCCTGCGCGTCATCGTCAGGGGTGCAGGCAGCGCAGGTAAAGGGGGCCACCGTTTCGTTGATAAGCCTTAATTAGGTTCAAGGGTCCCTTCAGCAGGGCCTGGGCTGAGGGACAACAGTGTTTTGCTTCTCAGGCTTCTGTAAACGTTCAGGAACCAGTTTTCCCATTTCAGGAGAGGCCACTTGATTCTCTCCACACTCACTTTCGAGGGAATCGCGACTTCTGCCGCCCTGTCTCTGGGTGTTTCCGGCAGGGCCTGTGACCAGTGGCCTCTTGGTTTTCTTATCTTTGGGGCACTGAATGTAGGTCCATGTTTTCTAGGAGGACAAAGTCTGGCCGCAGAGCAGAGGACTTAGTGTTGGGGGAGGGGGTGAAGTTAAGAAAATCGAGGTGTGAGATGATTTGAGAGAAAATAAGGGGGATACTATTGAGGGCAGTGGTTTTAATTTATTGTCATTCTCAGGTTCGTAAATAGCTCCGGTGATACAAACATATTCATGCTTCTGTTAAGATGGTAACTTACGAGTATATCCTCCCAAACCACTGGAGTGGTCCTCCTTTATCAGTAGGTTATATGATTTGCACCGTTTTCTCAGCAAATGCTGAACCTGCCTGGTGGAGGCCCAGTTTCTGGCCAGTGCGACCGAAGGTGTGGGCTTTCATGGTGAATGGTGGTGTCAAACTGGAATCAGTTAGTTGTTCCGTGTTCCTGGCCCTAAACGTTTTATCAGGAGCTGCTCTGATTAGCCGAGCCCTGTGGTTATTTTATCTTGTGCAGAGAGGTAACAGTGAGGCTGAGAAGAGACCTGAGGAAAGAGCAGACTGGGACTTGGAGTGCGATGTTTGAAGCGGTGCATTTGCTTTTGTCACCTGTGCTTATGTAATAGACAACAGGGTGAAATTCAAAGGTGTTGACAAGAAAGGGCAACTCTGTTGTCTGATTCTATCTGAAAACAGCACTTTGGCAAATCTTCAACAAACACAAACTCCCTGAGGCAGGAAAGATAATCTAGTTAAATTTTGTAACCCCCAACTCTTAGCATAATCCCTAACCCACAGTGTTTCTGATTAAATTATGTTTATCCAAATTATGACCGCTAAGCAAGAAAAATTACTTGCTATAAGATGTCACTTGATACATATTTCATCTTGAGGTAGGCGGTCAACATCATTTCAGTGTTCCTTCCTGGGTAACTGTTTATTTTGTTTATCTCTTTATATTGTTTGTTTCTCAGTGAATGGAACAGAAGTCTGACCCTGGGAGTCTGGTCTGGTATATTTGATATCTCAGTGAATCTTCACAGCAACATGGGTATGGGTGTTGTCCTATTTATTATAATACAAATTTCATAGACAAGGGTGCTGAGACCCCCAAAGTTGAAATTACTTCCCCAGGGTTATATCTGATAAGTGGTGCAGCTCCTGTTTTCCCTGCCTTCAGAGTCTTTGCTCTTTTCACTGCACCAGACTGCATCCTCTTTCCGGCAGGGTTGCTTTTCTCCGAGTATGCTGCTCGCTCTAGAGTTTTATTAGCTCAAAATGTTCCCAGTGTTTAGCTTTCCTAGGGGATCTATTTTCTTTTTAGGTGAAAGGGTTATAGTGAACATCTCTCCAAATGGTCATGTAAGTCCCACTGGCAATGTTTAATTTGTGGGAAATGTTCAGTTGCCATTTCCTGTGGAGCAAATATCACAGCGAACTGTTTACTGTGTTTGAGTCCATCTCCTAGCCTTTCTCTGACAGCAGGAGAGAGGAGTGGTTAGAGGAGGCCTGAAGGAGGAGAGGAGACCAAAACAGTGATCACAGATATATGTGTAAGAATGATCACAAATATATGTGTGAGTTGCGTGTTTGCTCATTCCAAAGCTGAAATTACAGTAGTTCAATTTGGAAAAGAAACAGCAATCCTGGTAGACTTATAAAGGTCAGTAAGCCTGTCCACTTAAGCAAAGTTGGGCAGGGAGCATGCTTGACCTCATGGGGCAGAGGCAGTAGACACGCCCTTTGCATGTGGTGTTTAAAGCACGCACACACATTTTAGGTTGGCACTTCTCTTTTTGTTGCTTTTGTTGCTCAGTGGTACTTTTTTGGATGGTAGGTAAAAGTGCATCCTTGACGTACTGCTTTCCTAGGGACTATTGCCCGGAACTCTGGTGATTGGATAGAGCATCTCTCTGTTCAAATGTTATCTAACAAGAAGAGACTCAGCCCGGAAATTTTATTTCACTATATTCTGGAGGAATGTGACCACATTAAGTATTACATTCCTTCCCCAGCCAGTTTCGTCATCATCACTGTGTAAGACTGCTATACTTTTGAACTAGAATGACATGAGGTGTAACAAATCAGAAAAATAAGGCCTGCAAAACCATAGGAGGATGTCCTCTTAATTGGTGAATTGAAGTGGAATTTTCTTGGTTTTTAGCCAGATTGCTGTATTTTTCCAAAATGTCAACAGAGAAGTGCATGCTTCCCATTGTGCTATATGAGGCTGTCCCTGACCCTGCTTTCTGTGCATTGTCTCCCTTCATTGAAGGACACCAAAGTGACTCAAGGAAAAATGCAAAAATCACTCAGTCCATTTTCGTAAACACAGTCAACAGAGTACTCTTGCCCCGTTATCTCTGGAGAACACGAATATATTTGGAAGTATTTAGAAATTAAGGTGAGCAGTTCACTTACCAAAAGGCCTTTGCTTCTTAAACCAAACCCATGTATGTTTCTTAATGATGAGGAGTTCTAGAAAATGTTGCTGGTGTGTTGCCCCCTGCCAGCCTGCTTACCACTGCTGTGTTTTGCTTGAGTACTCTGAGATAGTCAGGCAATCTTAGTGCTCATTGTGAACATATTAATTATGTTCTCTTGTTTCCACAGGCTTTTCAGGAGTATTTAATCACTCCGAGTCTGTTGGTCTCTTTTGAAAATGCTTTTCACGTTACTGGTGATGCACGCACAGGGCCCCCACCCTTGCTCTCACATAGTGTACTCTGGAGAGCAGATGTCCTTCCTGTAGGATCAGCAAGGATTGCTGTGCTCTTATTTTGCTCTGCTTTCTCAGTTACTTCATAAGAATTATTTTTTGGTTGAAAAAAGGAAGCCAGTGCTAGGTACAAGGACAAATAAATTGAATTCTTTGGGAGGAATGATTTCCTCTGGGAGTGCTTCGGGAAGGTCTCTTTGGTTTTATAAGATGCAGTGCATCAGCGCTGATCCCACTTTACCCATTCTGTTTCCCACCTGAGGTCGTCTCCTGAGTTTCAAGCTCTGAAAGAGTTTTGTTAAATTTGACTGTGTAGATTCTAAGTGATGAGTGTGGCTCTGAGACAGGGACACTGTGAGGCAAGGCCAAGCAGTTCTGAAGTGCTTCAGCCCCTCCTTCCCTCTTCCAGCCCTTGTTCCTCCTCCCTTTCCTTTGGAAAGGTTAAAGTGGACAGCATTCCCATTCTTCCCTGACATTCCACTTTCTGCATCCATTCTTTATTCACTCTGTGAAAGAACTGCTGTGGTAATCTTGGGTGACAAAATAATGTAGACCAGGGCAAATAGCCCATCAGCTGCCCAGTGAACTGTCACTTGGTAAAGAATGGTGGCAGCCCTTGCACCTTCTTAGTTATAGCTGGGACTCTGCGGAGAACATTTCCATTGTCCAGAGGGAAATGAGGTGGATTATTTTTATATTACAACAGACATTAGTTTCTGTCTGCAACTCCCAGAAGGTGGAATTATTGCAACAGTAGCCAGATGACTCCTCTTACTGTTCAAATTGGGTCTTTTAAAGAGGGGTTATTAAATCAAAAGTAGTTATTTATTTTGGGTTGTTTAAAGAAGATTATGATTTGAATAAAATTATCAGTATGATAAAAGCATTCTTATTAGTTACACTAAGAAACCATGGATTGGGGTTTTATATTTGTGCCTAAGACTATCGGCATAGAGGTTTTTATTGAAACATTTCATTTTAATCTTGGTTTACTCTAGTGCACACATACTATCTTTTTATAAAATATATTTTATTGGTTATGCTATATAGTTGTCCCATTTTTTCCCCCTTTATTCCCCTCCACCATGCACACCCTCTCCCACACACATTCCTCCACTTTAGTTCATGTTGATGGGTCATACATATAAGTTCTTTGGCTTACATTTCCTATACTATTCTTACCATTCCCTGACTATTTTCTATTTACCATCTATGCTACTTATTCTCTGTACCTTCACCTCTTCTCTCCCCTTCCCACTTCCCTGCTGATAACCCTCCATGTGATGTCCATTTCTGTGATTCTGTTCCTGTTCTGTTCTTTGCTTAGTTTGTTTTTGTTTTAGGTATGGTTGTTAATAACTGTGAATTTGCTGTCCTTTTCTTGTTCATATTTTTGATCTCCTTTTTCTTAGATAAGTCCCTTTTAACACTTTATACAATAAGGGCTTGGTGATGATGAACTCCTTTAACTTGACCTTATCTGGGAAGCACTTGATCTGCCCTTCCATTCTGAATGATAGCTTTGCTGAATAGAGCAGTCTTAGATGTAGGTTCTTGCCTTTCTTGACTTTAAATACTTCTTTCCAGCCCCTTCTGGCCCGTAAGGTCTCTTTTGAGAAATCAGCTGACAGTCTGATGGGAACTCCTTTGTAAGTAACTGTCTCCTTTTCTCTTGCTGCTTCTAAGATTCTCTCCTTATCTTTCATCTTACCTAATGTACTTAGGATGTGCCTTGGTATATTATTCCTTGGGTCCACCTTCTTTGGGATTCTCTGAGCTTCCTGGACTTCCTAGAAGTCTGTTTACTTTGCCAGATTGGGGAAGTTCTCCTTCATTTGTTCAAATAAGTTTTCCATTTCTTGCTCTTTCTCTTCTTCTTCTTGTACCCCTGTGATTCAAATGTTGGAACATTTAAAGATGTCCTGGAGGTTCCTAAGTCTCTCCTCATTTTTTTGAATTATTGTTTCTTCCTTCTCTTCTGGTCGAATGCTTCCTTTTTCCTTCTGGTCCACTCCATTGATTTGAGTCCCAGTTTCCTTCCTATCACTGTTGGTTCCCTGTACATTTATTTTCCTTTATTTCACTTAGCATAGCCTTAATTTTTTCATATAATTTGTGACCACATTCAACCAATTCTATGAGCATCCATCCTGATTACCAGTGTTTTGAACTGTGCATCTGATAGGTTAGGTATCTCTTTGTCGCTTAGTTGTGTTTTTTCTGAAGCTTTGATCTGTTTTTTCATTTGGGCCATTTTTTTTTTTTCTGTTTCCACTTGCTTCTTACATAGTAAGGGGCGGAGCCTTAGGTATTCACCAGGGCAGAGCAACCCAGTTGCTGGGTTGTAATGCTGTATGAGGGGGAGGGGTCTGAGAGGGAAAAATGGCGCTTGCTCTGCTCTCTGCTGGTTTTCAGTCACTTCCCCCACTACCCAGAAGCAAAGTGGGTCCTTCTGGTGCTGATTCCTAGGCAGGTGGACTTGCATACATTCTAGGACCCTGTTGGTCTCTCCAATGAACTGTCCTGTGAGTCTGGGAGTTTCTCCTGCTGCTACCTCAACTGCCGCTGGTATTTTCAATCAGAGGTTTGAGGCTTTATTTCCCCAAGCTGGAACTCTGGGTTGTGCAGTCTGTCTCACTCCCCCGTGGTTTCTCTTGGTTTATCTGCACATGAATGTGGAACATCCCGCTCCACCAGCCACCACCTCCCCAGGTTCACCAGCTGCCGCCTTGCTCACCAGCCGACACCTTGCCACAAGTCCCCTCTGTCCTGGCTGCCCATCTCTGCCCCTCCTACTGGTCTGGATGAATGTTTCTTTAATTCCTTGATTGTCGGACTTCCGTACAGTTCAATTTTCTGTCAGTTCTGGTTGTTTTTTGTTTTTAACTTGTTGTTCTTCTTTTGGTTGTGCAAGGAGGCACAGTTCAGGATGTCTACCTGTGTCTCCATCTTGGCCGGGGGTCCCACACATGCTGTCTTACTATTCTTATTATTATCCTTATATTTTATTTGATATATAAAATATGGCTGAATTTTTTATTGTAGACAAAGGGGATAGTTTAAGAATTCATACTATTTTAAGATTTCATTTTATATACAAAATTTGAAAATACATTTAATTAAAAACTAGGTGAGGTTTTCAATGAGATAGTGGTCTCACATTTAAGAATCTGACAGACTTGATGTTAGGTCAATATAAAACTGTTGATTAAGGAGAATATTTTTTTCTGTTTATAAGAAAACAACAGCGATTTCTCACTTTTACTTACTATGTCGAAATTATATCTGCCAGAAATATTATTTGTTCTGCTTGATTAGGTTTTCTTAAACATTTAAATGGCAGACATCTTTACAGTTCCTTAATACAAATTAGAGCATGCTGTCAGAAAATTAATGTAGTTAGCTTGAAAATCACTGTCTATCATGACCCTAATCTGAATAATCACAGCTTATGCTTTCCAAATATCTGCTGCCAGCTTACATCTTTTATAATTTGCTTTTCTTGTAACTTCTTTTTCACTGAACCAGAAAATTGCTTTTTTTCAAGGTTCTGTGAAAAGAGTTGAAACACTGGCTTCATCCCATTTCTGAAACAGACTATGATGTGGGGAAGCCACTTAAACCTTTAGAATCGCAATTTCCTCGTTTTCAAAAGGGGAGCATTAATGTCTTTGCCCCACATAGCAGTGTTTTTACTGTTTTAAAAATATATTTGACTGATTATGCTATTACAGTTGTCCTAATTTCCCCTCATAAACCCCCCCTCCACCTGGTACCCCCTTTACTTCCAACAGTCCCCACCTTAGTTCATGTCCGTGGGTTATACATATAAGTTCTTCAGCTTCTCCATTTCCTATACTGTTCTTAATACTCTTCTGCCTATTTTGTACCTACCAATTATGCTTCTTAATCCCCTTAACCTTTTCCCCCCATTCTCCCTCTTCCCCTCCCTACTAATAACCCTCTGAATGATCCCAATATCTATGATTCTGTTCCTGTTCTGTTCTTTGTTTAGTTTGTCTTTGGTTTTGCTTTTTAGATGTAGTTGTTGATAGCCGTGACTTTGTTGTCATTTTATTGTTCAGTTTTAATCTTCTTTTTCTTAAATAAGTCCCCATAACAAACATTTCAGGTAATAATGGCTTGGTCTTGATGAACTCATTTAGCTTTACCTCGTCTGGGAAGCACTTGATCTGCCCTTCCATTCTGAATGATAGATAGCTTTGCTGGATAGAGCAATCTAGGTTGTAGGTCCTTGCTTTTCAAATCCCTTTGATTATTTCTTGCCAGCAAGGTTTCTTTTGAGAAATCAATTTACAGTCTTATGGGAACTCCTTTGTAGGTAACTCTCTGCTTTTCTCTCCCTGCTTTTAAAAGATTCTCTATCTTTTTTTAAAAGACTTTTTAAAGCTGTTATTTATTTATCTCTAGAGGGGAAGGGAAGGAGAGAGGGAGAGAAATATCAATGTATGGTTGCCTCTTGCATGTTCCCTACTGGGGATCTGGCCTGCAACCCAGGCATATGCCCTGACTGGGAATTGAACTGCAACCTTTTGGTTCTCAGGCCCACGCTCAATCCACTGAGCTATACCAGCCAGGGCCCTCTTTATCTTTAACGTTTGGCATTTAATTATGATGTGTTTGGTGTGGTCCTCTTTGGGTCCAATTTGTTGGGACTCTCTGTGCTTCCTGGACTCATAATGTTTATTTCCTTCACCAAATTAGGAGAGTTTTCTTTCATTGTTTTTTCAAATAAGTTTTCAATGCCTTGTTCTTGTCTTCTCCTGGCATCCCTATGATTTGGATATTAGCACTTTTGGAGATGTCCCAGAGTCTTCTTACTCTGTCCGCATTTTTTTTTGAATTCTTGTTTTTTCATTCTGTTCTGTTTGAATGCTTATTTCTTCCTTATGTTCCAAATCATTGATTTGAATCCCAACTTCCTTCCCTTCACTGTTGGTTCCCTGTGGATTTTTCTTTATTGCACTTAGCGTAGTCTTTGTTTCTTCCCTTATATTGTTGCTATACTCAGTGATTGTTCTGAACATCCTTATCACTAGTGTTTTAAACTCTGCATCTGATAAGGTGGTTATCTCCATTTCATTTAGCTCTTTTTCTGGGGTTTTGTTCTGTTCTTTCATTTGGGCATTGTTTCTTTGTCTCCCCAACTTGGCAGTCTCCCTGTGTTTGTTAATGTGTATTAGGTACAGCTGCTTTGACTCTCGGCCTTAGTGTACCAGTTAAGTTGTGAGGGGCAGAGCCTTAGCTTTTTGCCAGGGCAGGACAATTCCCTTGACCGCCTTGTGGCACTGTGTCGGGGAGGGTTTGGAGAGGGGACAGTGCTGCTGCCTGGTCTCTGCAGGCCTGGCCAGCACTTGGCACGTTTCCAGTCACTTCACCCACTTCCTGTTTGCAAATGGCTCCCTTCTAGCTGCTGCCCTGGTGATGATTCCAACAGCGTGTGGGTTTGCGCACATTCTAGAACCATGTTGGCCTTTTAAATGGATTCTCCTGAGAAACCAGCAGTTCCTTCTGCTGTCGCAACCCCTACTAGTTTTTACAGGCAGCAGTTGTGAAGCTTTATCTTCCTGGTGCTAGAACCCTGGGCTGCTGAGTCTGGCCTGGGGCTGGAATTGCTCCCTTCCAAAGTATCCCTCTGGATTTTTATGCACCACAGGTGAATGTGGGACTGCCCATTTGGTGTTCCCATCTCTGGCTCTCTCTCTCCTCCCCTCCTACCCCTCTGGATGACGTGGCTTCTTTGTATCCTTGGTTGTTGGACTTCCATACAGTTTGATTTTGGGAAGTTCTGGGTATTGTTTTGTGGTTAGTTGTGATTCTTTTTGTGGTTGTTCGAGGAGGCAAAGTGTGTCTCCCGATGCCGCCATCTTGACTGGAAGTCCCTCGGTGTTTTTCTGAGGACCATTGTGATAATGGATATACTTGTACACTGATAATGTCAAGCTCTGAATGTTAGCCTGCTTTAGTAATTTTACATTGCCAGTGGGCTTTTAAAAGTGCAGTTTAAAGCCCATTATTGTTTTTTTTTGTCTTGGTTGTTACAGATGCTATATTGTATTTATTGGAAAGATTGTGCGTTTGGAACCAGACAGCCTGGATTTGCAGTGCAGCTTACATTTGTTATCTGGGACTTTGGACATGTTTACCAGTGTGGGTTTGTTTTCCTTGCCTATGCAATGGGGATAATATGGACCTGGAAGGGTTATTACAGGCTTAGGTAAAGTGCTTAATAAAGGATGTCTTCTGTTTTACAAATTAGTTAAAACATGAATTATAAAAGCAATGATTCAAATACACTCAATCATGGTCCCTGTTTTTGCCTAAGTGCAATTAATGTTGATAATTATTTTTTAAATATTTTATTTATTTATTTTCAGGGAAGGGAAGAAGAGAGGGAGAGAAATATCAATGTGTGGTTGCCTCTCATGTGTCCCCCACTGGGAACTGGCCTACAACCTAGGCATGTGCCCTGACTGGGAATCGAACCACAATCCTTTGCTTCACAGGCCCACGCTCAATCCACTGAGCTACACCAGCCAGGGCTAATGTTGATAATTATTTATGCCAAGAAATATTAGTTGTTTCCATCTAGCCTACTCAGTGATTTGGAGGTGTGGATTCACATAAACAGTTGTTTGAGCCCGTGGTGCTTGTTTCCACACTTATGTAACATATCCAGCATTGAACATTAGGGTTGATGAGGGCTCCCCTATTATGAAGACTGAAAACTAGAGAACATTTTTTTATGCCTGGAAGTTGTATTTTATATCTTCTTATGGCTATATCACATTTTAAAAACTTCAGTTTGAGTAACAGGCATTAAAGACTTTGGCTTTTAGGGATAAGCTTTCCAGATGGAAAAGCAATCACAAACAAATTCCTTCCATGAACAGAATGGCCATAGCCTCTGTATATCTGTATGTAAACACATGTTTATTGATTATTGCTTGTATCAAACTATTTTTTATTAGTTTCCCAATGACATAATTACCTTTCAACTGTCCTGAGACACAAAGGTAAAGATTAGGCTCTTTCAAAGTTGAAGTCATCATATTCGTGGGTGGAATCTGGGTGAAACTTGACCTTGATTTTGAAGATACTCTCTTTAACAAAAGAATGACATCCATAAGGCCCATTGAAAACTTTCAATCTGCAGTTGGTCTCCTCCAGCCTGGACTGGGTTGGGGCACAGCTCCTGTACTGCGTCATCCAAACCTCAGTGTGGGGATCCGACATTAGTTGCAACCCTTTTGCTGAAGGTCAGCAAGGACCTTCGTGAAACAGCCAAGGTCTCCAGTCCTGTGAAGAGCCCAGCCAGTCCATTCTGTTGAGGTATGTTCAGTGGAGGCCATTCTCTTGGGTAGGGTAGTGTGGACAGGGTAAGGAGAATCTACAGGCTGGGGCAGAGGGAATGAGATGGCACATCTGTGCTTTCCAGGAGACAGCTGCATACAGTTGAGGTTGAACTGTCTTCACCCTGTTTGTGCCCATCTGTATTGTTCCATAAGGATTCCCAGGTTATTTGTTACGCTTTTTACTTAATCATTTTTTTCTTTTTTTAAAAAATATTTTATTTATTTATCTTTAGAGAGGAAGGGAAGGAGAGAAGGAGAGAAATATCAATGTATGGTTGCCTCTCATGAGTCCCCTGCTGGGAACTGGCCTGCAACCTTAGGCATGTGCCCTGACTGGGAATCGAACCGCAATCGTGTGGTTCGCAGGCCCGCGCTCAATCCACTGAGCTACACCAGCCAGGGCTTTTTTTATTCTTTTTTAAAAAATATATTTCATTGATTATGTTATTACAGTTGTCCCATTTCCCCCCTTTGTTCTCCTCCACCCTGCACACCCTCTCCCACCCACATTCCCCCCCTTTAGTTCATGTCCATGTGTCTTAAGTTCTTTAGCTTTTACATTTTCCATACTATTCTTGCCCTCCTCCTATTTTCTACTTACCATCTATGCTACTTATTCTCTGTATCTTTTCCACCTCTCCTCCTCCCATTCCCCTGTTGCTACCCCTCCATTTCTTTGGTTGTGTTCCTGTTCTATTTGTTTGCTTAGTTTGTTTTTGTTTTAATTGTGGTTGTTAATAATTGTGAATTTGCTGTCATTTTACTGTACATGTTTTTTATTTTCTTTGGTTTTGATAAGTCCCTTTAACATTTCATAAAATAAGGGCTTGATGATGATGAACTCCTTCAATTTGATCTTATCTGAGAAGTACTTTATCTGTCCTTTCATTCTAAGTGAAAGCTTTGTTGTATAGAGCAATCTTGGTTGTAGGTCTTTGGATTTCATGACTTGGAATACTGCTTTCTAGCCCCTTCTTGCCTGTAAGGTCTCTTTTGAGAAATCAGCTTGTCAGCTGATGGGAACTCCTTTGTAGGTGACTGTCTCCTTATCTCTTGCTGCTTCTAGGATTCTCTCCTTCATTTTAATCTTGGGTAATGTAATTATGATGTGCCTTAGTGTGTTCCTTCTTGGGTCTACCTTCTTTGGGACTCTCTGAGCTTCCTGGATTTCCTGGAAGTCTATTTCCTTTGCCAGATTAGGGAAGTTGTACTTTATTATTTGTTCAGATAAGTTTTCCACTTGTTGCTGTTCCTCTTCCCCTTCTGGTATCCCTATAATTCGGATGTTGGGATGTTTAAAGATGTCCTGGAGGTTCCTAAGCCTCTCCTAATTTTTTTGAATTCTTGTTTCTTCATTCTTTTCTGTTTGGTTGTTTCTTCCTTCTGGTCCACTCCATTGATTTGAGTTCCAGTTTTCTTTCCATTATTATTGTTTCTCTGTGCATTTTCCTTCATTTCACTTAGTGTAGCCTTCATTAATTTATCTAATTTGCAACTAAAATCAGCCAGTTCTGTGAACATCTTGATCACCAGTGTTTTGAACTGTGCATCTGGTAGGTTGGCTATCTTTGTCACTTAGAAGTGTTGGCTCTGGAGCTTTGAGCTGTTCTTCTGCTTGAGCCATAATGTTTTGGTCTGTTCACGCCTGTTACATATGAGGGGCAGAACCTAGGTGCTCACCAGGATGGGGCAACCCAGTTGCTGGGTTGTGAGGGTGTGTGTGTGTGTGGGGTCAGAGAACACACAGTGGCACTTGTTCTGCTCTCTCTTGAATTTCAGTCCTGTCTGCCCCTTCCCACAAGAAAATTGGGCCCTTCTGGTGCTGCTTCCTAGGTGTGTGGGCTTGTGTACGTTCTAGGACGCTGTGGGTCTCCCCAATGAACTCTCCTGTAAGGCTGGGAGCCTCTCTTGGCACCTCAACTCTTGAAAGGTTTTCCAATTGGTAATTTTAGGCTTTATTTCCCATCGCTGGGTCCCTGGGTTGCGCAGTCTGTCCCACTGACTGTTTTTAAACCTGCCTGGTTTATCTGGGTACAAATGTGCGTCCACAGTTAGCCAGCCGCCTTGCGAGCCTCACTGGGTTTTCGTCCCTGCTCCCCCCCAGGTCCACTAACTACCTTCTCTTTCTGCCGGGACCTCTCTCCGCAGGCCGCCGACTCCGCCCCTCTTACCAGTCTGGATGAATCGTTCATTGTCAGACTTCGGTACAGTTCAATTTTCTGTCAGTTTTGGTTGTGTTTTTGTTTCTAAATCTTTGTTGTCCTTAAATTTGGTTGTGCGAGGAGGCACAGTGTTTCCACCTATGCCTCCATCTTGGCCGGAAGTCCAGGATAAAAATACTCTTTAGGAGGTTTCTTTCTGTTGAATTTCTTATCTACCTGAATTCTGATATTGGGAAGTTCTGTGTTTTATTGTAAGTGAATCCTCAGTTTTAGGAACAAACGCAAGATTAGCAAGAGTGGTAACAGTGGTGAGAATCCAGAAGCAAACGGAATGGTAGGAGGAGAGCTGACAATTTAGGGTGAAGTTTTATAGAATTTACCCCCCTCCCCACCCTTAAGCCTCGATATTGATTGAAGAAAGCAAATGGGAATGACTGAATGTATCCTGTTCTTGAGGCATTTAAATCATTATGAAATGAATCAAGAAAATTCTTGCATGCTTTCCTTAATCTCCTATCTAAATTTCTCCTTGTTAAAATATTTTATAATACTTCAGTAGAATTTAAATGTTTAAATCTCACCCAAGGGTATGTGTATTGATTTTAGAGAAAGTAAAAGGGAGAGACCCTGGCAGGTGTGGCTCAGTGGATTGAGTGCCAGTTTGTGAAATAAATGGCCCCCAGTTCGATTCCCAGTCTAGGGCACGTGCCTGGGTTATGGCCAGGTCCTCAGCAGAGGGTACACAAGAAGCAAGCACACATCGTTGTTTCTGTCCCTCCTGTTTTCTAAAAATAAATAAATAAGTAAAAGATTAAAATAAAACTTAGTAGTGATTTAGTATTAAAAAAAAGAGGAAGGGGGGATAGAGAGAGAACAAGAGACAGAGAGAGGGAGAGACATCTGTGTGAGAGGAACACGGATGGGTTGCCTCCTGTTCGTGCCCCTACCAGGGATCAAACCCACAATGTACATAGTGTCCTGATTGGGAACCGACCCACAACCTTTTGGTGTGACTCTCCAGCCAACCAGGCCACCTAGCTAGGGCTTCAGTAGAATTTATATCCCACATATTGTAGCCATGTGTAGGAGCTTGGGAAAATTTGTTTTATAATTAGGCTACAAGACTGGAAGAAAGCAAAGGGGCAGTTGTGTCTGGTTTTGGTTATTTTTATGATGTGGTCTTTCTCTGTGTTGACTGGCGTTAATGTGTTCATTCCACAAATCTTTATTGAGGGCCTGCTGTAGGGTGTATACTGCTCTGGGTGCTGTGAGTGCAAAGAGGAACAAGATACTCAACGTGTCTGCCCTCATGGAGCTTACCTTTTCGTATAGCCCACTGATGATAGATCGACAGTCATTAAGAGGTGGAAGAAAATAGAGCAAGCAAGGGATGGCAGCCACTGGGGTTGGGGCATGGTGAGGTGGTCAGCAAATGCACTGCGTGCCCTCCAAATTATGAGACAGGAGCTTTGCAGAGTGCTGGGAGGAGCGCAGAGGGCAGAGGGCAGAGGGCAGAGGGCATGGTACGTGAAGGGCCTGGAGCACTCCTCTGCCCTGTGGGACCAGAGAAGAAGGGGGCGCCTCAGGGGTCCTGGGGAGGCCTTTGAAGAGTTTTGGGGTGTGATGGGAAGCCCCTGGAGGGTTTGAGTATGGGAGGAGGTTGAGTTACATATTAAAAAGAACTCTGTGGGGAGAGAACGAACTACAGAGGAAGAGAGTGTGAGGGGGGAACCGGGGTTCCATGTGATGAACTTACCTGTTGTACAGCTGCCGCTTGAGCTGGGTGGAGGGCATGGTCCTTGGGAGGAGAGCACCCACAAGTATTTTGACCTTGAGCTGACGCACCGGATTGGCTGTGGAACAGGAGGAATGGAGGAGGGGAGCCAGTGTCATGACCTGGGTTTTTCTTGTACCTAGAGGGGCCTCATATTGTCGGCAGAGTAAAATGGAGGTGGGAAATAAGATAGATGAATTTAAAAAAGCAAACCCTGTGTGTGATATAAGGGTGATTTCAAACAATACAAAAGGTTCTCTCTTCAGAATTGCGAGACGTCTCACAATGTCAGTGCTGAGATTTGCATTGTGGAATCTTAGAGACATTGGCAGGTTTGCTGTACTTTCAGGGCAGTTCACAGTTACAACTTCACAAAAGTTCACATGCTTTGAAGGCAAGGTCTGTCTGACTCACCTTTGAATGTAGACTGTGCCTTAGGGACAGGTTTAATGTTTGGTTTGAATCTAAAAGTTTAATTATCTAAAATTATTTCATTCATGATTGTGATTAGGAAAGAAATGTTGGAAATGGAATAAATATTGATAGGCTACAGTGAATAATCCAGGCTGGATTTTAGTTTCTGGATCCATAATATTGGAACAGACATCTGGTGATATTCTCTCATGTAAGAATTTCCAGAGGTCCCTGCACCATATCAGACAGGTGTGGCCATAAGCCAATGAGTTAGTGGACATGTAGTTAATATTTAGTATCATTTAGCAGGGTGGGGGGGTAGTTGATAGTTAGTATCAATTAGCAGGGCGGAGGAGAGGCGTGCTTGTTACCATGTACTTGGTTTATAAATCTACTCTGTCTTGTGTAGGATGAGCTGGATGAACTCCGGGCTGAAATGGAAGAGATGAGGGACAGTTACTTAGAGGAAGATGTTTACCAGCTGCAGGAACTTCGGCGAGAACTGGACCGTGCTAATAAAAACTGCCGAATCCTGCAGTACCGCCTCAGGAAAGCCGAACAAAAAAGTCTGAAAGTGGCAGAGACTGGTCAAGTGGACAGCGAGCTTATTCGAAGTCTGGAACAGGACTTGAAGGTGAGTGAGTGGGGCCAATGGGACGTGCATTCTCGGAAAGAGCGGCTGCGATGCGGTCACAGGTCTGAAACCGCAGCCTTCCTACCCCACTTCCATGGAGTCCTGAGTTCTGTTGGTGCTTCTCTCTTTCTCTCAACAGATTTTAACATGAACATTTTTTGTACAATTTATGAACAAAGATTCATAGGTTATGTGTAGTCATGTCATAGATACCCCAAGATTTAAATCTGTCATATGAACTGGAATCTTCAAACTTAAAAAAAAAGAGCGAAAAGAAATCATAATAATAGATCTATAATAAAAAATAATTAATACCTGGCAATTGTATAGAAATTATACAGAAACTCCTAAATATCTGAAGCATTTAAAAAATCTGTTGATTATCAATTCAGTTATAGTCAAAGACCACTTTTAAGAATTGATCATAATCACTTAACATTTTTATTGTTATTTTACTTTCTAGGATGTAGAAAACCTAAAATTACCATAATCCAAATGAGACTTGTCTAGTGTAGTTCTGATTTAACTGAAGGAGAAATAGGATCATAAGTGACTATTGAAGTATCTTGAGAAGCATCAACAGAAGTGGGAATGAGATGCAGAAATCCTAGACTTCAATCATTTGCTCTCTCCTTGGGCATCTTGGGTTCTCTCATGCCCCAGTTATCAGCCCATTCATCTAGAGATGAATTATGCATGATGTCTTCCTTATTATGGGAGTCTTTATAAAACCTCATTTAGCCTTTCATTGTGATAGCAGGAAAAGAATCTTTGTAATTCTATCAACTTTATAAACCACTTACAAAATGTCATTCGGTGTGATATAAGGATGATTTATATTTCTTTTGCAAAATCTCATTTCATTTTACAAAGTAAAAATGTTTAACTGCTTTTCATATTCAAGAATTTTAACACAGGAGACAGTTTAAAACGACTACATTAAATATCTACTACAGAATTATTTTGTTTTTGTTTTTTAGCATATATGTTTAGTATTACCTTTGGAACAGAAATACTTATGTTTTTTTAAAAATTTTAATCTTTATTGTATTTTTTCCATCACCATTTAGTCCTCTTATGCCCCCCACCCCCCTAGCGATCACCACACTGTCGTCCATGTGAAATATCTGTTTTTATTATGATTACTATTATTTCAAATTTATCTCTTTAAGCATCTGTACCTGAGCGGAATTAACATTCTTGATGATATCCTGTAAGAAAGTAAGGCTATCCAAAGTGGCATTTTATTTTTTTAAAGTTTAAAAAAAATTTATTTATTTATTCTGAGAGAGGGGAAGGTAGGGAGAAAGAAAGGGAGAGAAACATCAGTTGGTTGCCTCTTGCATGTGCCCCAACATGGGACTGAACCCAAAATCCAGGCATGAGCCCTGACTGCGAATCGGACCAGCGACCTTTTGCCTTGAGGGAGAATGCTCAATCCACTGATCTTCACCACCCAGGGCTAAAGAGGCATTTTAGTTCATATAAAACTTGTATTCTTCCTCATAATGTGGACATAACAGTTAAAACTAGTACCCTTCTTTAAAAATAAGTTTGTTAATATTTGCGAAGGTCTTTGGTCTCTGGCATAATGCCATTGTCATTCAGTGATTCTGTCTGAGAAGTTGTTTGAATGTAGCCGTGGCATACAGAAACCTTCATATCCTGATGACTGTCCCTGCAGGTAGCCAAAGATGTATCTGTCAGATTGCACCATGAACTTGAAGCTGTGGAAGAAAAGCGTGCTAAAGCCGAAGATGAAAATGAAACGCTCCGACAGCAGGTGATTGAAGTGGAAATATCCAAACAGGCTCTACAAAATGAGCTGGAGAGATTGAAAGAGGTAATCTGGACATGTTTGGGGATTTCTCCTTTGGGTTTAATTGTGAGGAACTTGGGACTTCAGGTGTACCATTATTATGGTTCAGAGCAGGTTTGGGGCAAACTGCGGTCTGTATGTGTGGCCTGGAAGTGAGAATGGTTTTCACATTTTCTTATAGCATTGTAAGACAATCACTACCACCCAGAATAGACTTAAGAAAACCAAGGAAGACTATATGACAAGGACTGAATGGTGCTTGTAAGGCTTAAAATATTTGCTATCTGGTCCTTCATAGAAAAGGCTTGTTGAACCCTCGTCTGAAGCTATTTTAATAATTTCCATTAGGATGAGCTGGCCATTAATTTGTTTTTAATATGTTTTATTGATTATACTATTACACTTGTCCCATTTTTTCTCCCCTTTATTCTCCCTCTGCCCTGCAAACCCCCTCCAACCACCATTCCGCTCTCCTTAGTTCATGTCCATGGCTCGTACATATAAGTTTTTCAGCTGCTCCATTTCCTATACTGTTCTTAACCTCCTCCTGTCTACTTTGCACCTAGCATTCATGCTTCTTATTCCTTGCACCTTTTCCCCCATTCTTCCCCCACCCCCTCTGTGTTGCAACCCTTCAAGGCCAGGCAGGTCCATGGTATTCGCACAGACAGAATAATATTCACGGAGCCGTTGGTACGTCTGACATGCCTTTATTCATGGGTGGGCAAGCCACACACTGCAAGCTGTGTGTCTATCTGTGTGTCTCATATCATTGCCCTTGCTCCTCAGTGTGGCACTCACCATGGCTCCTGTCCCCTTGCATGTGTTTCTCATCATTGTCATCGCCCCAGCAGGGAGTCCCTACCTGTTTAAGTACTAGAGGGGAACAAGGCTGGCAAGATGTCAGAAATTACACAACATAACATAATTCTGTGCATGCGAGTTCCCTTCATGTTATGGGAACAGTTTATTGGACCCAGTCTCAAGGCTATGAGGACACTTATTAGGTCTCTTCAAGGCTCTGGGAACACTGATTTGCTTAGCTACCCAGACGCCTGGGTGAGGAAGCCAGATTGCCTCTATTTACCCTGTACCCTCCCTGCTGATAACCCTCCATGTATTCTGCATTTCTGTGATTCTGTTCCTGTTTTAGTCATTTGCTTAGTTTCTTTTTGTTTTTGTTCTTTTTTAGGTTCAGTTGTTGATGGTTGTTTGTTGTCATTTTAGTGTTCATAGTTTTGATCTTCTTCTTTTCCTTAGATAAGTCCTTTTAACATTTCATATAATAAGCATTTGGTGGTGAGGAACTCCATTAACTTGACCTTATCTGGGAAGCACTTTATCTGCCCTTCCATTCTAAATGATAGATAGCTTTGCTGGATAGAGTAATCTTGGATGTAGGTCTTTTCATGACTTTGAATACTTCTTTCCAGCCCCTTCTTGCCAGCAAGGTTTCTTTTGAGAAATCAGCTGATAGTTCTATGGCGACTCCTTTGTGGGTAACTGTCTCCTTTTCTCTAGCTTCTTTTAGAATTCTCTCTTTATCTTTCATCTTGGGTAACTTAATGGTGATGTGCCTTGCTGTGTGCTTCATTGGGTCCAACTTCTCTGTGACTCTGAGCTTCCTGGACTTCCCGGGAGTCTGTTTCCTTTGCCAGATTGGGGAATTTCTCCTTCATTATTTTTTCAAATAAGTTTTCCATTTCTTGCTTTCTCTTCTCCTTCAGCCCTATGATTCAGATGTTGGAAAGTTTCAAGTTTTCCCGGAGGTTCCTAATCCTCTCCTCATTTTCTTTGAATTCTTGAATTCTTGTTTCTTTATTCTGTCCTGGTTGAATGTTTTATTTTTTCCTTCTATTCCAAATTCTTGATTTGAGTCCTGGTTTCCTTCCTTTCACTGTTGGTTCCTTGTATATTTTTTAATTTTATATTTCATAGTCTTCATGTCTTCCTAAGTGTTACAACTACAGTCAGCCACTTCTGTGAGTATCCTGATTACCAGTGTTAAATTTTTTTATTTTAAAGGTTCTACATACTTATTTTTTAGAGAGAGAAGAAGGGAAGGAGAAAGAGAGGGAGAGAAACATCAGTGTGTGGTTGCCTCTTGTGCGCCCCCACTGGGGACCTGGCTTGCAAACCAGGCATGTGCCCTGACTGGGAATTGAACTGGCAACACTTTGGTTTTCAGGCCCACACTTAATCCACTGAGTCACATTGGCCAGGGCCTGATTACCAGTGTTTTGAACTTGGCATCTGATATGTTGGCTATCTCTTCATTGTTTAGTTCTATTTTTGGATCTTTAATATGTTCTTTCGTTTGGGCCATATTTTTTTGTCTCAGCACACCTGTTACGTTGTAGTGGGAGGAGCCTTAGGTATTCCCCAGGGTGGGGCAACCCATGTCTCTGTGTTGTGGTGCAATATGGGGGGGGCGAGGTCTGAGAAGGAACAATGCCACTTGTTCAGCTCTCTGCCAGCTTTCAGTCACTTCCCCTGCTACCCACAAGCAAATTGGGCCCTTCTGGTGCTGATTCATGTGTGGGTGGGTTTGTGTACATTCTACACCCCTGTGGGTCTCTCCAATGAACTCTCCTGTGAGGCTGAGAGTTTCTCCCGTCACCTCAACTGCCACAGGTATTTTTCAGTCAGAGGTTTGAGGCTTTATTTCCCCGCACTGGAACCCTGGGTTGTGTGGTCTGTCTCGCTCCGCAGTTGTTCCTCTCAGTTTATCTGCACACAGATGTGGGACAGCCCACTCTGTCCTCCAGCAGCTGCCTTGCTGGGAGTCCTCTCCCACCACGGCTGCCCATCTGTGCCCCTTCTACTGGGTTCTTCTTTAACTCCTTGGTTGTCAGACTTCCGTATAGTTCGATTTTCTGCCAGTTTGGTTATTTTTTGTTTTTAAACGTTGTTGTCCTTCTTTTGATTGATTGAGGAGGCAAAGTGTATTTACCTATGCCTTAATCTTGCCGGATGGCCAAGAATTTTTTTAATGTGTCCAAATGTTGTATATTATTACTAGAATACAACGTTAAATGGTAGCTTTTTTCTTGAAAGTGTGGCACTTTCCAGAAAATATGGTTTTAAAGCTGTGTAAACAGATCTGTATATGCTGCCTGTACCTGTTAACAGCCAGTATGATTTAAATATGCATGAAAAAGTATGATATCAATATACATTTTAAAAATTTTGTATCCTAGCAATGTGGTCTAGAAAATGAAACTATATGAATATATATGTATGTATATACTCATTTGTATATAGTAATGCAAATCCCATTTTGTTGTTGACTTCTATAACAAGATTAAAGCTGAGTATTTTCTTGGAAAATATATTACATATTGATGAAATGAAAAACTGTTGTTGAAGGCTTTAAAATGATGGTTAAAAATGAAAGATGATTGTTAAAGCCAGCATGTTACCTGCTAACAGCCTTGGTTAGAAACCATCCATCTACTCAACTTGATTCAGGCCCTGTACGAGGCGCCAGGCCTTGCTCCCAGGGTGTTTACAGTTGGGCATGTGGACAACAAAACAAATTACATTAAGGAGCCAATGCTGGGACCTGATTCCCCCCCCCCCCCCCCCAAGTCTGGTCTGTGCTGATGTCACACTTCACCCAGCCTCTCCTCAACACTTACATCTTAAGTTGTCCCAATCCCTGGCCATCTGCCTTCTCATCTGATACATCATGGATTTGGGTAAACTATGGGTATATTGTCACCACTTATCTGAAAGGGTTGTTTTTTTTTTCGTTGCTATCCCCCACCCCTTCACTAATTTAATGCCCCTCTAGAACTTGAGCCCTGTGGTCTGGGAGGGTCTTTTTGTTTCTGGTTCACTGGTGTCTCTGTGCCTAGAACAGTGCCTGGCATATAGGCATTGTTGGGACTTGTTGGGTGAGGGGGTGAAGGAGAGTGAGAAGGTGGCTCTGTGGTGACTGCAGCTCGCCTGGGGGACTCTGAGCTTCATAGAGAGGTAGATGCGGACAGTGTTCTTTCATTCTGGGTAACCCTTGCCCCTTACCTTACACACGTACTTACCCCCAGACTGAAGGAATTTCTCCTCTGTGGATCTCTTATCCCTGTACTTTTCCTAGTACTTACCTTCATCTTTTTCCTTTGATCTAAGTCTACTAGAAGGTATGCCATAATGGGTTTTTTCCCCCTCAACACTTCTCGTTTGATCCTGACCTTGAGGGTATGGAAAACAACTTAGAAGTTTATTTTATAAATGTTATGTATATATGTGTGTATATAAATATATAAATCATATGCACATAGGTAAATAAATACATACATTTTAAGCAAGCAAAAATTCTTTTGCACACATTTAAATGGACTTGTCTAGGACTTGGCATCAAATCATGAGCAGTAGCTTTTCCAGGAAAGAAATGATTACTATTGCTCTTGCCATTCCAAGCCAGGCGAGTGTGAGGCAAGGCTCTTCAAAGCTGTGGTGGCGGCTCGGGCTGGATATGAGGAGAGAAGGTAGAGGGGTCAGCCCCTCCCTTCCTTTGTGGGTGAAAGTTACTCAGGGAGGGATTGCCCAATGGGGACAAAAGAAGTGTTTCATCTCCAGAATTACAGTCAGACTGGTGGGGCTGCATTTTTTAAAAAGATTTTTATTTATTTATGTTTAAAGAGAAGGGAAGGGAGGGAGAACGAGAGGGAGAGCAACACTGATGTGTGAGAGAGACATTGGTTGCCTTTTGCACACCCCCAACCAAGAACCTGACCTGTAACCCAGGCATGTACCCTGACCAGGAATTGAACCCATGACCTTTCAGTCTGTGGGATGATATCCAACCTACTGAGCCACACCAGTCAGGGCTGGGGCTGCATATTTACACCAAACTTCTAAACCAGTGATTTTCAACTGGTGATTTTCTTGTGCTGTGCCACAAGAATTTTTAAAACATGTAGTACCTGACTATTTAGTTAGGGGTACAGACCTCTTTTCCCTTAGGTTGTCAAATAAAAACAATGACAAGAGCCAACACAACAAAAGCCATTGGTGTGAATGCCCTGTCAGGAGCCATAAATATATAGGTCATATAATAGACTTGCATCTCATTGGTCAGGCTACTTGTGTGTGTATCTGATTGGATAATTCTTGGTACCAGAAATCCTTATATGCAAGGATAGGTTTTTAAAAAGTCACTTTGGAGCAAAAAGGGTAGGTAGTCACTATCTTTTTTTGTAAATTGATCAAAATTATATATTTTTTTGTCAGATTGGCAAAAATGTGTTTGTTGGTGTGCTGCAGAATTTTAGGAATTAGCTTATGTGTTTAATGAGATTGAAACGGTTTAAAATCACTGTTCTAAATGAATCGTAAAACTGACAGGAGTCTGAGGAGGGTCAGGCGCTGGCAGACTGTGCTGGAAGCAGAGAATGATGGAGCCTAGCGATAAGGTTCAGAAGTGGTGGAGGAGGTATTTACTGGAAAATGCCAGCAGTGGTCTCAGTGAATGGGTTCTTTTTATGAAAGCCAGAACAAAATACGCCATGAATTTTGCTCTAGGGTGAGGATAATATTTCTCTTTCCTGAACTTTGCTTGTTATTGTTCACCTCCAGAGTTTTGTAAATGGACACATCACTTCGGAAAAAGGCAAGCACAGTTCGTGCGTGTCTCTGCATGACAGAAGTAGCTGCAGGTGTATGTATGTCCCTCTTGGCCTCAGGCAGTAAGACAGCACGTCTTGGTGCCTCTGCAGCTCTCTTAACCTGCAGAGTATTTTCAGCTGGTGGACTTGTCCACGATGATTTCTCCCAGCACTTCAAACTCATTGTGTCAGAAGCAGACTTACCACTTATGACCTCCACTCATGCCTTCTTCTTTTTCCCAGTTGGGTTAATGGTGCCACTGTCCTTTTAGTCACCCAGGTTTAAGTGACTGTGATTGATCTTGTATCTCTTGCTCCTCACCCTCAATTACCTGCTGGTGCTTAAGGGTCAACTGTTCCTTGTTTTTGCAGCCTTAGAAATTTTCTTTCTCACCAATACGTGCCATAAAATGGATGAACCTCAAAAATAGGCTAAGTAAAAGGAGTCAGACATATTCCATGCTTTCATTTATAGGAAATATCCAGGCTACTTAAATCTATAGAGTCAGAAAAAAGGTTAGTTGTTTCCAGGGCCTGAGGAGAGAGAAGGGGGACTGACTGCTTAATGAGCGTGGGTTTCCTTTTGAATAATGAAAATGTTTGGAACTAGATCAAGGTGATGGTTGTACAACACTGTGAGTGTACTAAATGCCTCTGAATTTTATGTTTAAAATGGTTACTTTTAACACGAATTAAAGCTTTTTACTCTCTTTATTCTATCCATGTATTTTATCAGTGTCCTCTCAAATGAGTATTTGAGGGATGATGCTATGCAATCTCCACCATAAAGCCATTTGCTACTTCTAGTCTCTCCTTTTTTGTTTTATCTTATAAATCGCCCCCAGATCTGTGTTACTCTCTGCTTAAACTAGACAGACTCACTCTGGTTCCCAATTTCAGGGGTGTCCAACCTTTTGGCGTCTCTGGCCCACACTGGGAGAAGAGTTGTCTTGGGCCACACATTATAAATATACAAACACTAATGAAAACTGATGAGCAGATAAAAGGTCTGTACATAATCTTCGTGATACCTGCCATCACAGATAAGCAAAAAAGTCTTCACATAATAACCTAATTATGCAGTGGCCCTTTCAGTAATCTCTGAAAATTGTCAAGCAGGTCCCAAGTTTGTGACTACTAATGTAGAAAATGTACATATCTAAGTAATAAAACTGAGTAGTGTTTTAAGTAAATTTATGATTTTGTGTTGGGCTACATTCACAGCTGTCCTGGGCTGCATGTGGCTTGTGGGCTGTGGGTTGGACGCCCCTGGTTAACTCTTTAACATGACCAGAGGACCTTTTCTTGCCCGCCTAGCTCTGTCTCCCAGCTGGGTTTCCCACACCATGGCTCTAAACCCTGCAGCGAAATAAAAGGCAGTTGAGAAAGATGAGAAGAGACTGTGACCTGTAATCCTCTTTGAGCTAATAGAGGAGTGTGTAGGAAAAGTTACTTCTTCAGTGACAGATGAGGTGATTAAAAAGGGCTGTGATATTAGCCCATTTAAATTGTCCCTTCCCTTTGCTTGCTTGCTTGCTTCATGTGCCTGGCTTGTTCACACCATGGTCCATGCGCCCAAACACCCCTCCACTTGCGTAAGCTCAAAGAATTTTGCCTGTTTGGGGGGTTGTTGGGGGGTTGTTATGTATTTCTTGTAGTATTCAACTCTATGATGGAATATCTCAGAAGGTTAAAAATTGTTAACCTTAGCTCAGTTTCAACTTCTCAAAGATTGCCCAAGTGCTTCTACCTAGCAACATTTCTTTCTACTAAAATATTTTTTCTACCAAAATTTTTGAGTACTTATTACATGCTAAACATAAATAAATACCAACTTAGTTGGCACTTGCAAGGCACAGAGATTTGTTCTGCATCACTCCAAGGAACTAGGGTTGGTGTTCTGTTTTATTCTTGTGAAGTAGAATTAACATTAACATTATACTAGTTTTCAGATCTACAGCGTAATGATTCTCTTTGTATATATTGCAAAATGACCACCATAGTTCTAGGTCATATCCAACATCCTATACTGTTATGAATGTTTCAGTTTGCTTGTGATGAGAACTTTTCAGATCTACTCTCTTAGCAACTTCCAAATATACAATACAGTGTTACTGACTTTAGTCACCGTGCTGTATGTTAGTTACATGCTCACGATTTACTTGTTTTGCATCTAGAAGTTCATACCTTTTGACTGCCTTTACCCCTCACCCCGTCCCTGGGATTGTTGAATGGAACCTCCGGGAACCAACTAGCAGTCAGGTAGCTCTTGTAGGACCTTTCATCTCCAGTTAGGATATGGGACTGATTCTGTGGGTTTGGTTGAGTCTCCTTTTGTGCCTGGTAAATGGTCAGTTTTGTAGTATTTCTTGAGTGCTCCAGTTTTGGGGCGAGGACTTTAAATTCATTAGATTGAAAAATTTCAAACTTTAACCCACAGCAAGAAGTACATTTTGTATCATTACCCAATATATAAATGTAAAGGTTTTACAAAAATAATTCTTATCTTTGCTGTATGGTATACATTCTGATCTTTTCAATTCTATTCTGTCTTTTAAAAATTAATAACTACTTTAAATTCATTTATTTTAAAGTGTATAATCTTTATTGTGTTTTTCTCATTACCATTTAGTCCCCTTACACCCTTCTCCCCTCATCTATTCAGTTTTTTCTTTCTTACTGTGTTTATAAGTTTGATTTATAGTCCCCTCGTGGATTGCTGCAATTTGGAAAAAATGTATCAGATCATGTTAATTATCTATTAAAATTTTCTATATATTTTATAGCTTTGTTTTGTCTGCTAAATATATCTATTTGGGATGAAGTTATGTTAAAATTACTCATCATTTTGCATTTAAATTTTTTTCCTGTAACTAAATATATCTATTTGGGTGGAATAAAATTATGTTAAAATCATCTATTACCATTTTCCATTTATATTTTTTTGTTGTAATCTCAAATTTTGTTTTACATAATTTGAATATAAATGCATACAGATTTAGAACTGTTTTTTTATAATGAATTGTTCCCTTTATCATTTGGTAATGACCTCTTTATTTTCATGTAATACTTTTTGCTCTAAAGTCTCCTTAGCTTTTATCATTTATACCAAATTTCTTTTGGTTAGTATTTGCCTGGTATAGCTTTCTTTTTTTTTTCTGATTAATACAGGTATTTTAGAAAGCTGCAATTCCAGTTAACTCCTATCTTTCATACTGTTGTTATTTAGTATCATTTTAGTTTCCTCTTTTGAAAAACATTCCCCCAAGTTGATTAATTTAATAATTAACTTATTTAGATTCATTTGCATGTCTTCCAATCTGTTGTCATTGCTTCATGAGGGTTCTTCCTTCCTTCGAAACTCAGTCCTTCTTGCTGTTCTATTAATTATCGTTTAGTAGGTTTTTTTCAGTAAATGGTGTTTGAAAGTGCTTTTAGTTCATATTTAGTCATGAAAGCTATTTATTTGGATGTAGAATCATAACATGTTGAAGATAATATTTTTATTTTGGTTCTGTTTTGCTCTTGAGGTCTGCTGTCAGATAATCCTCATTTTTGTGGATAATCTGCCTATTTCCTGTTTACTTTTATCTTTGTATATGCTATTCTGTGGTTTAAATCAGCTAGATCTGGATTTATTTTTATTTTGCTCAACAGTTATTGTCCATATGAGTGTCTTTTATGCAATCTGGGAAACCCTAACTCTTTGAATAGTGTTCAGTAGTGAAACTGTTACAGAAAACAACTCAGCCGCTTTCAGGTGTACGGAGTGGAAGTTTATGTTCATGCACTTGGACCCAGAGGAGTCAGTCTCCAAATTCTGGGCCCCAGTCAGTGGGGAGTAATGGCTTATATAGGGTGAGGGGGGCAGTCTGTCACTCGGACCCTTACTTCTGGCCCAAAAGCAGGAAGCAGCTTACAGAAGCAAGAAAGCAGAACTGCTGATAGGAGTTGATACGAATTTCTTTGTTCTTACTCCGCAGTTACTTAGTTACTTGCTCTCCCTAATCCTGTTGACTCACCACCGGCTAGCTCCCCTCCTGGGCAGGCTATCAACCATTACATTTATCTTATTGATTTGCTGGCTAGCTTCCCTCCTGGGCAGGCCACTACAAAACTATGGAAATTATGACTTTTAATAGTGTTTCTACTTTATTTTCTGCATTTCCCCTACAATTTCTGATATTCATATGTGGATTCTTCTTATATTGGCTATTTTTATCCCATCCTCCCTATTCTTTTTTTTAAGTCTTTTTATCTCTCTGTGCTATATTCTGGACAATTTCTTCATTTCTTGTCCAAGTTACTAGTTTTCATTTTCACACAAAAAATACTGTTTTATTTATCCACTAAATTTTCATTTCCATGAGTTTACCTTTCATTTCTGGAATTAAAAAAAAATTTCCTTGTTCTTTTAAATAATATTTCTTATTTTTCTCATTTAAAAAAAAGTTAAACATTTTATAGTCATAGTCTCTTTCAGTTTGTTTTGTTATTTTCAGTTCTTGATGTTATTGGTCCTTCTGTTTGTCACGGATGCTGACTCTCCCTTAGAGTGCATTTTATTGTGAGCTCTTCTTAGTGGAGAGTCCATGAAGTTTGTTGAAATGTCCTGGTGAGATTTTCGCATGGTCTTTTCAAGAGGCCTTGATAGTATCATTGGTCCAAATATAACTCTTAATTTTTTTTCAAATATAACTCTTAATTTTTGACTCATGAAGTTGTGCACTAAGTGGGTTGTGTGAATGGGAAATCAGAGTTGCATATGGCATAGGCTTAGGGTATTTTTATACTTCAAAGGAGATTTTGTTTTCCACCACCCAGTGACCTGAGAAGTTAACCCTCCCCCTTGCTGGGTGATTTTTAGTTTACTTTCAGTTGGGGTATATTCACAAAAGCTTCTTGGCACACTCCTGGCTCTAACTTCCATCATTCCCTCCTACCCTACAATGCTTAACACATACTCTTGTGCTAATTGCTCTGGTTTTGAATATCTTATGCATTTCTGACACTGGAGACTTTTCCTTTTTGGTGTGAGTTTAGCTGTGTGTACATTTTTTGCTTGTTATCTTTTCCCTAGCCTGTCTAGCTGTTCACTGTGGGAGGGCTTGTGCTGACTGTCCTGAGCTGCCAAACGGGATGCGACCCCTGAGGGCTCAGCTGGGAGTGCCATGAGTAACCCCAGTTGTCTTCCAGTTCATGAGTCAGCACCTTTGCTTCTCCTCCTTGGTCAGTTTCTTCCACCCTGCTGCTTACCCGCTCCCATTTTCCTTAGGGTTCTGTTTTACTCATGGCTTCTTTACTTTTGGGTGCTACTCTTTTCTCTCTAGCTGTCTGCTACAGACTGAATGTTTGTGGGCGCTGCAGGGCCTCCACCCCAATTCATATGTTAAATCTTAATCCCCAGTGCAGTGGAGTTTAGGGACCTTTGGGAGCTGATTAGGTTGTGCAGGTGGAACCTTCATGAATGGAGTCAATGCCCTTATGAAAGAGACCTCAGAAAGCTCCCTCGTGCTTTTGGGCAAGTGAGGATATAATGAGAGAAGGTGGCTGTCTACAAACCAGGAAGTGGGTCCTCACTGAAATGGCCAGCAGCTTGATCTTAGTTTTCTCAGCCTACAGAACTAAGAAATAAATGTTTGTTCTGTAAGCCACTCAGTCTATGGCATTTTTGTTATAGCAGCCAAAACAGATTAATATAGTCATTCTACTTTTATCTCAACCAGTGGGCAAGCACTTTTCTCTGTATGTCATTACCTTCAAACTGTCAGGCAGCCATAAAGTCTGGAAATATAGATATACAAACATAATAAATGGTTTTATTGCTATTATGCTATACTTTAATGAAATAATATTATCTTTGTTTTCAGAGTTTATGGTTCCCCTTGAAGAACAAGATTTGGTTGGGTGAACTAGTGTGTCCCATCTCTGGATGGAGTCCTGCTGCCAGGGCATCAGCCCAGCCACTGCCCAGGTTGTCCACGGCTACCTGGGAATCAGTCAGGGACCCTCCTCTCCACGGCCCAGCCCCACCCCCAGCCTTCATGGCCTGACAACAGTGGATGGTAGGACCAGCAGGTCATGTGGGACAAAGGCAGCTGTGTTAGCATGGTGCGCTCTCTAGGACACCTCAGAAGGAATAAGTATCATCTAGTTTTATTTGCTAGTCATGAGTTTATGGGGAGGTAGCTAGAGAACAGGAAGGGGGAGAAATCTGGTGCCCTGAATGATATCCCAGTTACATGGCCTGCTAAGTTCGTAATGTGTTAAAGTGGGATGAGAGTGGGAGCAGAAAGGCTCATTGGTGTCTGGTTAAGTCTTTTTTCCCCAAACACTGAAACATGAGAGGAGTGTGTGTGTGTTTGTGTGCATCTGTCTGTCGGTCTGTCTGCACAGGGATATGGAGGGAAACAGTTCTTTGTAAGTTCTGCCCAGACTAGCAGGGCAGGGAGCAGACTGGACTAGAAGCTATGTTAACCAAGGAATAAATACCAGAACCGGAAATCCAGAGGTCAGAGGCTGGGGAGGATGAGGAACAGGGCAGCAACTACAGGAAGATTGGGTATGCATGGTTTTGCATATGTAAGCTGTAAATGGAGCAATTTTGGTGTCTGGGAAGAAAGGGGGTTGTGTGTTCAGTTAAAAAACCATAAATAGCACTACTAAGTGGCTGATTCACACTTAGTGCTGGAAAGGAGGAGCAAGAGCCTAGCACAGTCTGTCTTGGTCCTTCAGAACTTTGCCTTTGGAGCCATTTCTTGTCAAAATCCAGAGAATAGAGAATCACCTTGAGGTCTTCTGGTAGGCTCATTACCTCGAGTGCTAGTGTCTCCCGGGGGCCCAGCTTGGCTGAACCTCACCAGGCCTGTTTGGATGTGCCTGGCGGGCTTTTTGTTTCCTTATGGCGGGTTGTGGTGGAAGCACAAGGAGGTAAGCGCTTGCCCACGTTAAGTTTTTGAAATGCTTTCATTTCATAGGTCATGCTATTTCATTATGTTCTGTTGTTCAAGGAGTATTTTACTTCTACTTTTTGTGGTTTTTATGTTAGAAAAAAAAGAAAACAGCGGTGAGGACAAAGGAAGCACATTAGAAGGAATAGCTTTATGTGACAGCTGGCTTCTAATGGAGTGTGAAAGCATGTGAGGCCGGACCTGGGCCTGAGGCCTCAGCCTACTGAGTGTTAGAGTCAGACGAATGCCCGAGATGAGTTAGCCAACCTTTTCGTCATGTACACAAAGAAACCAAGGTCTGTGGCTGGGTCAGGTGCGGCTTTAGGGCAGGTAGTCCATTTACAGCAGAGCTGGATTCTGTCTACCCCAGCAGCTCTTTCTCTCCTTCTTTCCTCCAGACCTTAGCTCTAGACTCGCATCCTCCCTTCTTTGTAGGCTTGGAAGCAGCCAGTTACCAGGTCAGAACTGGAGGTAAGCACTTGCGGAGCCAGCTTGAATGGAGTGTTTTTTAGGGGAAGCTGCCAGCAGCTCTGTGTTCCTCGTTGCTGTGGGTTGGCGAGGAAGGGCACCTGTACCTGTTTTTTGACCCATGAATGCTTCTCTATAAAATTAATATCTACTTTTAGAAGTATTTATTAAGCGTCTTCCTTCATCTCTATGGAGAAAATTACAGGAAGAAGGCCAAGATTTACCTTTGAAGAGTGAGCGTGGGTCCTCCCAGCCTGCTGTGCCACCCCGCTAAGTGGGAGCCCTCACGTCCCTGCACCCTCCCATCAGACTCCGATCCTTGTCATTTTTACCCCATGTCATTTCCCCCCCAGGTTAAAGGGTTCCTGGACTCAGTCTCCGTGTGTGTGTGTAGATTTCCCCACACTAATGAGCAATTCTCAGACACCCACAAGTTCTTCTCACCAAATGCTATGGATTGGATGTTCCAGTGACCACCTCCAACTTAGGATACCAAACACAAGTCCAGGATATTACCCATACTCCTGATCAACTGACTATAAATCAGAAATTCCCATGATCTATCTACTGCTTGGGTTTAATTAATTGGCTAGATTGGCTCACAGAACTCAGGGAAACCCATTCACTCACTAGATTACTGACTTATCGCAAAGGATATGAATCCATAGACAGATGAAGAGATACATAGGGCAAGGTCCCAAACAAAGGAGCTTCTGTGCTTGGGCCCTGGCAAGGTGGCATGTGGGAGTGTCCTGGTCCAAACTGGAAGCTCTGCGAACCCCATCTTTTGGGATTTTGTGGAGATTTCATTACATAGGCATGACCGATTAACTTGTTGACCATTGGTGATTGATTCATCCTCTAGCTTCTCTCTCCCTGGAAATTAAGATGTAGGACCAAAAGTTCCAAAGCTCAGTTTGTGGTAAGTTTCCCTGGCAACCAGCCTGCATCCTCAGGTGATTTGCAAATGCCACTTTCATTAACACAAACCCAGTTGTGGTGGAAAGGGCTTATGAGTAGTAAGACACCCTTTTCCCCTCGAGGTTCTGAAGCTTTTTTAGGAACTGAGGACAAAAGACCAAGTATAATAAAAGATGTTCCCATTACTCTTACCACTCAGGAAATTCTGAGAGTTTTGGGAGCTATGAGCCAGGAACTGTTGACAAAGACCAAATATATCTGAAATATATTTTTCTAGCCTGAAAGACATATATATATAGAGAGAGAGTTATAAATCACAATATCATACCAGGATTGTACCTAGCGTCCCACCTCTACCTTACTGAAATGCTGCCCATTCTTTAAGTCTCCCTGAAATACCACCTCCTCATTGAAACCTTCCACAGCATTCTTTTCTGAACTCTGGCAAACATTTTCTATGATTAAACCATTACATGGTCATTGTAGGCAGTTTGAAAAGTAAAGAAAATTGTAGAGAGAAAGTTACCATAATGCTAACATCCAGAGAGATATATCTGATTTTTCATAAGAAATTGGAAATGTACCACATATACTTCTTGCATAGTATTTTTTTATCCTCACCTGAGGACATGCTTATTGATTTTAGAGAGAGGGAGACAAACATTGATGTGTAGGGAGGAAGAGAGAGGGAGAAAAATATTGATGTGAGGGAAACATTGATCAGTTGCCTCTTGCATGCACCACCGACCAGGTACGGAACCTGCAACCCAGGTATGTGTCCCGGCCAGGAATTGCTGTGTCCTGCAACCCACAGCCTTTCAGTTTACAGGACAGTGCTCTAGCCAACTGAGCCACACCAGTGAGGGTCTTAGTATAGTATTTTTAATTAAACTTTTTACTTTGAGGTACTCGTAGATTTGCATGCAGTTGTAAGAAATAATAGAGGTCTTATGTACTCTTTACCCAGTTTCCCTCAATGATAACATCTTGTAAAACTCTCTGATGATATTGATTACAACTGTGAATTACCATTAATTCAGTCAAGCCATAGAACAGGTACATCATCACAAGGATCCTTCATGGGCGACCTTTTATGGTCATTCCCACTTCCATCCTGCCTCCACCCATATCCTTCACTGCTGGCAACCACCGCTATGCTGTCTACTTCTGTGACTTTGTAATTTCAAGAATGTTATATAAATGGAATCATACAGTATGTAAAGTTTTGGAATTCTATGGAGATTCATCCAGGTCGTTGTGCATATTCATAGTTTGTACCTTTTTATTGCTGTAGTGTTCCATGATATGGCTGTATCACAGTGGGTTTAATCATTCACTGGTCGAAGGACGTCTGAGATGTTTCCAATTTGGGACAATTACAGATGAATTTGCTGTGAATGTTTGTATGCAGGTTTTTGTGGGAATGTTAATCTTCATTTCTCTGGGGTAAAATGCCTGGAAGCTCAGTTCCTGGGTCATATACACGTAGTAGTTACATATATTGTTTTCTTTAAAAAGTACCAAACTATTTTCCAGATTGGCTGTACCCTTTAACTGTGCCACCAATAATGCATGAATGCTACAGTTTCTCTGCATCCTCACCAGTGTTTTGTATCACTGTTTTTTATTTTAGCCATTCTGAATGATGATATCTCATTGTGGTTTTAATTTGCATTTCCCTAATGGCTAATGATGTTGAACATCTTTTCATGGGATATTTGCTATCTGTATATCTTATTTGCTGAAATGTCTCTTTTCCATTTTCTAACTGAATCGCTTGTTTGTTTTTCACTATTGTCAAGGGTTTTTTTAAATCCTTACCTGAGGGTGTGGAATATGTTCATTTATTTTTAGAGCAGAGGGAGGGAGAAGAGATTGATTGATTGGATGTCTCATGTATGTGCCCTGACCAGGAGCTGAACCCAGAGTTCTTTCTTTTTTTCCTTCATGAATTTATCTAGCTTTTCTTTATTTTCTACATTTTCTTTTCTTGTTTTTTTAAATTCTCATTCTCCTACCCCTTCCCCTTTGGCAACTGTCAGCTTGTCCTCTACAAGGTCTAGCACAAATAACGCCCCTGCTTTTTTAGCACAAAATCATAAGCATTTAATTCTGTAACATGACAGTATCATACTTGAGCACACCATATGAGATTTTAGATGAAATGTTCAAATTGCTGTCCATCTCATGCAAAACATTCATGTGCCCTACCAACCACACTCAAGCAGGCCTTACTTCTGCTGGACCCTATACGTCTATGGATCTGTGGATGTCTGTGGGTTTGTTTTGTTTATTTATTTAGACTCCACAGATTGGTGAGTCATATATACGGTATTTGTCTTTTTCTGCTGTTGCGGATAGTTTCTACCACACCGTAGGTGCCTTCCATCCTTTTAACAGTGTTCCTCAACCCGTGTTTTTAATCTTGATGGATTTCAATTTTATACATATTTCTTTTTAATGGTATCAGTTCTAAGAACTCTTTGCCTAGCCCTAGATTATGAATATTTTTTTTTTGGAAGAACTTTATAGTTTTATGTTTTACATTTAAATCCATGGTCCATTTTGAATTCATTTGTGTATGAGGCATGAGACTTTGGTTAAGGTTCATTTAATACCCATGGATGTCCGATTGCTCCAGCACCATTTGTTGAAAGGGCTGTTTTTCCTTCGTAGAATTACTTTGGCACCTTTGTCAAAAGTAGGTTGACATATTTGTGTAGGTCCATTTCTGGGTTCTCTGTCTTATTCCATTGATCTCCATGAGTACAGCCTTGATTACTTAGCTATATAAATCTTTTTTTAAGGTCTATAAATCTTTTATTCATTATGCCATTATACTTGTCCCAGTTTCTCCCCCATTCCCCCTTCAACTTGTACCCCTATTGTCCCCTGTAAGCTGAGCCCAGGTGACATTTGAGGCAGAGGATGGGGTGGTGTCATTCAAAGCAGCAACACTGTGTGAGCAGCTGTCAGTTTGAGGCCACACTCACTTTCTCCAGAAATGTAAGATCCAGCCATTTCTCCTCTTCCCTCTATACACTTTTCTTGTCGGATGGGAATCTTATATAATGTAGACGGCAAAACCAATTTGTTATGTACTGCCATTAACCACTAGAATGGGACTTTTGTGAATTTTAGTGAAATGTACAGTATTTGTGTTCCTTTTTTTAAAAAAATAATTAAAATATAGACCAAGCATAAATTTCTGAATAATTTAGGTTTTTCACTAGGCAGTTAAGTGCATTAAGCTTGTGTTATGGAAATAAATAAATTTCCCTTTTCAAAATTTACATTTGATTCTTGGGATCTCTTACATATTTATGCTATAAGTAGTGCTATTTATATAACATAAAATTATATATTAAATTATATAATTTAGGTAACACCCTCAAATGAAGACTCAAGAGTCAGAGATATAGAAAGGCTTAGAGAGAATACTTCTGGCCAAGATAGAGGCATAGGTTGAAACACTGTGCCTCCTCGCACAACCAAATTTAAGGACAACAAAGATTTAGAAACGAAAATACAACCAGAACTGATAGAAAATTGAACTGTAGGGCAGTCTGACAATGAACCGTTCATCCAGACCCGGAAGAGGGGCAGAGTCAGCGGCCGGCAGAGAGGGGTTGAGCAGGAAAAAGCAGAGGTTGGCAGACCTGGGGCGCCGGGAGGAAACAAGCAGACCCAACCCAGTGAGGCATGCAAAGCGGTTGGCTGACTGTGGACACATGTTTGTGCACAGATAAACCAGGCAAAAAATGGGCAGTGAGACAGACTGCACAACCCAGGGCCCCAGCAAAGGAAAATAAAGCCTAAAAACATCTATTGAAAAAACTTGCAGGGGTTGAGTGCCAGGAGAGACTCCCAGCCTCACAGGAAAGTTTGTTGGAGAGACCCACAGGGTCCTAGAATGTACACAAGCCCACCCACCCGGGAACCATCACCAGAAGGGGCTAATTTGCTTGTGGGAAGGAGCAGACAGGACTGAAATCCAAGAGACAGCAGAGCAAGTGCCATTGTTCCCTCTGACCCCACCCTCACATACAGCATCAGAACCCAGCACCTGGGTTGACTGGGTTGCCCTGCCCCCATGAACACCTCGGCTCCACCCCTCATACATAACAGGTGTGACCAGACCAAAAAATTGTGGCTCAAACACAAGAACAAATCAAAGCCCCAGAGCCAATATTTTTTAAGCAACCAAGAGATACCCAACCTATCAGATGCACAGTTCAAAACACTGGTGATCAGGATGCTCACAGAACTGTTTGATTCTGGTCACAAACTAGAGGAACAAATGAAGGCTACACTAAGTGAAATGAAGGAAAATGCACAGAGAAGCAATAGTGATGGGAAGGAAACTGGGACTCAAATCAATGGAGTGGACCAGAAGGGAGAAAGAAGCAACAAAATAGAAAAGAATGAAGAAACAAGAATTCAAAAAAATGAGGAGAGGCTTAGGAACCTCCAGAAGATCTTTAAACGTCCCAACATCTGAATTATAGAGGTCCTAGAAGAGGAAGAGGAAGAGCAACAAGTGGAAAACTTATTTGAACAAATACTAAAGGAGAACTTCCCAAGTATGGCAAAGGAAATAGACTTCCAGAAAGTCCAGGAAGCTCAGGCAGTCCCAAAGAAGGTGGACCCAAGGAGGAACACACCAAGGCACATCATCATTACATTAGCCAAAATTAAAATGAAGGAGAGAATCCTAGAAGCAGCAAGAGATAAGGAGACAGTCATCTACAAAGGAGTTCCCATCAGACTGTCAGCGGATTTCTCAAAAGAGACCTTACAGGCAAGAAGGGGCTGGAAAGAAGTATTCCAGGTCATGAAATCCAAAGACCTACATCGAAGATTGTTCTATCCAACAACGCTTTCATTTAGAATGGAAGGGCAGATAAAGTGCTTCTCACATAAGGTCAGATTCGAGGAGTTCATCATAAACAAGCTCTTATTATAGGAAATGTTAAAGGGACTTATCTAAGAAAAAGAAGATCAAAAATATGAACAAGAAAAGGACAGGAAATTCACAGTTATTAACAACCATACCTAAAACAAAAACAAACTAAGCAAAGAACAGAACAGGAACAGAATCACAGAAATGGAGATCACATGGAGGGTTAGCAACAGGGGAGTGGGAGGAGGAGAGAGGGGGAGAAGGTACAGAGAATAAGTAGCATGGACGGTAGGTAGAAAACAGACAAGGGGAGGGCAAGAGTAGTATGGGAAATAGAGAATCTAAAGAACTTGAGACACATGATCATAAACTAAAGGGGAATTTTGGGGGGAGGGTGTGTGCAGGGTGGAGGGGAATGAAGAGGTGTAAATGGGACAACTGTAATCAATAAAACATATTTTAAAAAACCCATAGTCAAATTTAAAAAAAGTAAAGAAATGCTTAGAAAATACTGCATGAGTATTTTCTGAGTATACTTTCTTGATATTTCTGACTCAAATGAGAGCCATTGTACATTGAGGAGTATGATTATGAAGCTAAATAAGCAGTTTTCATGTTTTAAACACACAAACAGAATTATATAGACTGCCTTCCTGTTGAGTTGATCAGGCAGCATGTGAACTTTTGCCCCAGGGAGGAGTCTCAGACTGGAGAGAGACCCTACACCCTCCCAGGGCACTTTCCTTCAGGGTTTATTTGTGCAGGTCGGCTGATTCTTCTTCTTAAAGAATGTTCGTGTAGGATGGTTGGGGTCTCATTTGTTTCCCAGCATCTCACATATTCTTTCTTGTGACCCACAGCAGTTTTATTGGAACAAAGGCATGTAGAAAATGTGGGATACACACATCAGACAGTGACATTTGAATATAGACACTATTCATCTTTAGATGCTGATGTAAGCTGGTTGCCAGGCAAAGCAATATTTATTTATCAAATACATATTTGTGTTTATTTCTGAACAGTGGGAGTAGACCCTTGTCAGTTATTTTCCTGTCACACGTGGTTTTGTCTCTTCTGTCCGCAATCTGAGAGGACGCGGAGATGGAGAGGGCGTTTTGGGGAACCCACGGTGGGAGGTCGGGGCGCTGGGCGTTCCTCCCGGGGCTGTGGAGCCACCACCTGGGAGTGGGACTCAAAGGACTTGTGCATGCTTGGTCATCCGTATTTACTCACAGGGATTTGCAATAACTGTTTTTCATAAATGAGCGGAACAAAATTATTTCTGAAAAATCTTCCATTTATTATTTTTCACAAATCATAAGAAAGATTACAATTTAAAGATGATATAACTTTTTGCAACGAGTGCCTGTCTGCTTTGGTCTAATATGTGTGTTTAAAACACTTTTAATGATCAAGAACTTTGAACATTTCTACTAGAGGACAGTTGCAGGAACATTCTTTCATGTGAGTTAAAGACGATTTTCCCTCTGGCTAACTAATTCAATGGAGAGGCTTGGCCAGACCATTCTTTTACTTTTCAGTTTTGAGGTAACACAGAGTTTCTTATTTATTTCTAAGTGTTCACTGGTGTAGGATTTTTTTGGGGGGGTGGGGTGGATTTATCTTCAAACAAGGTTACACCTGGGGTCACCTAGGTGATGGGGCCCAGATATGATACAATGCTCATGGAAACATCGCACAATGGAATTGCTTCAGGAATCACTCTACAGTAATCTGCTTAGAGCAGGGTTTCTCGCCCTCTGTATTCTGGACATTCTGGGCTGGATAATTATTTGTAGTTGGGGGCTGTCCTGTGCATTGTGGGATACATAACTGCATCTCTGGCTTTACCCACTAGATGCAAGAAACAAACCTCTCCATTTGTGATGATCAAAAATGTGTGGGCATTGCCAAATGCGCAGTGGGCAGGCAGTTGAGCACCAGTGGCTGAGAGAGACAAGCAGGACATGTAGCAGGTTGGCAGGACATCTCTCCCCTCACCCTCCCACCGCCCCGCCCCAAACTTTCAAGGAAGAATCCTGGTTGACCAGATGAGCGCGTGGTGGTGATGAGCTGGATTTGGTCGTGACAGTGGTGTCTGGCTCTCCTCTTGAAGGAGGATTTGATATGATTGTGAAGGAGCTTCACAAGGTTTGTTCTAGTACCTTAGGCAAGCTGTCTTATCTCCCCGTTTACTATATCTGGGTTCAAATTCTGGAGTCTAGAGCTTGGCTAATTATTTTATTTTCTGGAGGGCCTACGTTTTCTAGTTTTGCAGTGAGGTGGGTAGAAAGTGGGCACCACACCTTCACCTTTGTTCTTAAACTCTTGCAAAACATCTTCAGAGGTGCTCTTCGAGATGACTGTAGATGGTGGGAGCCTTTCTTACAGGAGGCTTAGAGAACAGCAGTGCTTAGAGCAAGTCTTGACAAGGTGTATCTTGCACCACCGCTTTTATTAGGTAGTTAGTGAAAGGGATTGTAGAAAAGCGAGCCAAGGACTGAATGCTATAGCTCCATGATACTCCCCCCGGGCTGCACAGCAGATGCCCTCGGGAGCTGTTAAGAATCCTGATGCCCAGGCCACAGCCAGGCCAGTTACAGCAGACCCTCTGCGGGTGGGACCTGGGCATTAGTATTTCTACTAATGTAGTTTCCCGATAATTTTAGATGAGCAGTAGCCACTGCCATGAGGCGGTGTGTCTGGAGCTTCTCTATCACTGGAGCTAAATATTTCCCACCAGGAGCAGTGCTGTGGGTTGATTATATTAACAAAAGGTAAAATAAGAGTTTCCAGAACAGGCCTTTGGAGAAGATGAGGCCTTGGATTGCCCTCTTTTCATTAAAGCAGAGGCCCCAGAAGATTGAGCTTACAACATGTAATTGCTCTAGTGAGTCAGTCAGTTCACAGTCTTGAGGTGTTTGTTTGTACCAGCAGAAGTTGTATAGGGCAGTAACTGTGGCTACTAGTCCATTCATTATAGTTTTCCTAAAACACATCAAAGGTCAGATGCCAGCATACACATGATAGTGGCCTTCATCAGTCTAAGATAAGTTTGAACCCATCACTCATCAAATTCTCTTCTCCCCTCTTTGCTACCCTAGTTTTTTCCCTCTCCTATTTTTTCTCCCTCTTACCAAAAGTGTACCCTTCTAGCTCTTGTGGGTTGTGCTGATTGTGTGTGGCTCTGGTGCTGTAGGTCACCAGTGGGGCAGGATCCTTCATTAGAATGAAGGGTGGCTACGTGCTCAGTCTCTCCTGCCAGCCTCCAAGTGGCCTCTGAGCCCCTTGTGGGACTTGGAAATCACCCCCATTCATTAGAGTGCTGGAATTTTGTTTTATTCAACTGCTCTCAAGATAGCAGGATACATTACCAAGAAGAAGGTGGAATGGGCGAAGGGTATTGTGCTAGACTGGGCATCTCGCTCTGCTCTTTATTTCTGGGAATTCCTCTAGTGAGGACATATGTGGGAGTGGTGGTGGATGACAGGGAGAGGCAGAACGTGGAACCTTGTGAACAGAGTGGGTGGGAGGCCCCCTCACAGCCATAACTGAGGGTTTCCTGGCTACCAGGGACAGTCCTCAGTCCTCTAAGAGTTTCACCCTATCTTATACTTAAAGCAGCCCAGTGAGCTGGGCAGAGCAGACCCATTTTCAGTGGAGAGAATGGAGTCTCAGTGAGAGTCACACAACTAGTTCATGGCACATGGACCTCACACCAGTGGGTAAATGTTTCTTTAATAAGGTTCAAAGTAAGGACTTAGTTTTTAAAAATCAAAAATCCTTTCCCTTTTCTAAATAGAAGTGGGCAAAATTCAGGGGTTTACATATGAAATATATAAATGTATCTACTATTATATCTCTAGGTTGTATAAATGCAAAATAAAGAAGATAAAGAATTGAATTGTCTTCACTTTTTAATTCTGCGTCACATAAACAGACTGCGGATAGCTGTTCCCATTGGTGAACCATATTTCACTGACTTGTCAGTGGAAAGGTACAGCAGTAAGAGAAAATTAAACATGATGGCATTCAAATTATGACATGCTATTGGCTTGGCCAAATGCGAAAAGACACAGTTTTCATTTTCACCAATAACTTTATTGGTTTGGATATTTTGAATATGCTGGCTGTCTCCCACATAGTATAATGCCGATTGTTCTTAATTAATGTCTTGATTTGATCACTGTCAACAAGAACTGGTCTACCCAGCTGTGGAGCATTGTCCAGTGAGAAATCTCTGGCACAAAACTTTGCAAACCATGTTCAATCAGTCACAGCACCTTCTCCACACACTGCACAAATCTTTTTTTTTTTTTTTGCATTTTTACCTTTCTTGAAATAATAAAGCATAGTATGCTAAAAATGTTGCATTTCTCCATCTTCAATATTAAAATCGCTACACAAAAATTCACCAATTTTGATAAGTTTTTAAAAAATGCATGGGAAAATGACAGCTGTCATAATACAGTCTTACAAAATTATTTCAAATGAAGTTAAAGATAACTAAGCCCTACTAGAGGCATCATGCGGAAAAAACCAAGCAAACTTTTTGGCCATCCCAATATATATCATAGCATGTGTCTGGATTCAGAGATGTGAAAATGTGTATCTTCAAATCACTGAAATGTGGCATGTACGTATTCTTAAAATTCCCTTGGATAAACCCTGTTAACTTGTTTGCCCAAACTACTTGCCCCTTGAGTTAGGCAACTAAAGAAGCATGAGGGGACTTAAAAACATTCCCGTAGGTATCTGTGGCTGTGTCAGGTGAAGGAAGACTTTCTGTAGCCCATTTTAGGAGCTCTCCTATAACCTGTGCCCATTGTTGCCTGTGTTGTCGGCCTCTGTCGGCCTCCATGTTCTCTTGTATCAGGTAGTCAAGTCCCGGAAGGCAGGGCATTCACATAAAGTTTTCTGGGTCTTTCACTTTCATCTTAAAAGCAACAAACAAAAGAAACTGAACTTAGTAGAGTGGTTGACATTTATTATAAAAAAGTTTTGCTTAGTTCTTGCACCAGGCTCCATTTTGACATTTAGTAAGTAATTTAAACAGAGAAGTTTAAACAGTTTTAAGGGCATGTTTTGAGAAAGTGGTAAGAAGTGTCCTGTGATAAGTGCACTTCCCAGATGTATTTAAAGACGGGGGCTAGTTTAAATGACTCTGGAATGTTTACAAAGGATACTGCCCAGCAACATGAGGTATCCACTGTGGCCGTGGTGGTCTGGGCTGGCTGTTGGAGGTGGGGGGTGTTCTTGGAGCTCTCTTTAGAACCTAACTGACAGCAGGTGAAGTGAGTGGAAACCGTGGAAGACGCCAATCTGGTGCTTCATGGGATGGCAGCTGGTTTCTGGGGTGTCTCCCTCAAGTTCTTCAGGGCTGAGAGGATGGCTGAAGGGATTCGGGCTAACCACTGAGTGTTGGATTTGAGTTCCTTGACACACATGGAGGGAAAAATAGCTCTTGACTGTGTTCAGAAATGTGCAAGAATTGGGGCCACACAGGGTTTCACAGCCACCTATGGGACAGAAGCTGCTAATAAGTCAAGGTCACGGTCCCTCTAACCAAAGGGTTCATCCTATCAGTGGACCCACTAACCAGTAGGCTGGCTTTCTTTATTGCTTATGTGGACTAAATTTCAGCAAAATAAAGCGAATTTGGTTTGGGAAAGTGTTTTGCTGCATTATCATTAGGTGCATAGAAACCGATCATTGTTAAAACTTGGTAGATTATACTTTTCTGTGATTGAATATATTCTTTATCCCTGCGAATACTTGGCTCTGTACTCCAGTTTGGTCGCCGTCGCTGTCAATGTCATATCAGTGCTGCTCCATTCGCTCGCTTTTAGATATGTTATGCTGGTATAATTTTTCTACTCCTTTGTTTTTAACTTTGTTAAACAAGTTATTTCGGAGGGTATGTGTGTGAGATAATTTGAGTTTATCTTAATGTGTGAGTTTATTTTCTTAGAGTTACTGCGATTGAAATTGTAATTGGACTTAGTTCTACTATCTTTTATATTTCATGATACCGTGTTTATTTGCTTCCTTTGTAACCTTCCTGCCTTCTCTCAAAAAATATTGGGCTTGTTTTTAATTCCCTCTATGGATTTAGAAGCAATATCTTCTGTCTCTCTTATTTTACTGATTGCCTTTGCCAATTTTAACAAGCATACCTAAAAGTATACTTATCATTCTCCTCAGTGAGATAAGCTCCTTATGACATCGTGACTTACTGACAGTCATTTATGTCATCTCAGACACCCCCATCTTAAACTCTTATTTTTAAAAATGTTGATTCATGCTTTCAATTTAAATTTGCCAACTCCACTTCCTACTTTTCTTACTGGGTTCTATTTCATCCCACTGGAATGCATCACTTAGTGTTATTTTAGCAAGCACAAGCAGAGCCTTCGTGTATCTAAAAATTAACTTCATTGTGTTCTGACTTTCAGTGGTGACTTAATTTGGTAGAGAATTCTAGGTGAACAGTCACTTTGCCTCAGCACTGAAGAGGCAGTTGCACTCATTCTTGGTGTCCGCTGTCATCAAGGCAGCTGCCAGCCTCATGGTCATTCCTGGCCTGTAACCTGACTTTTAAGATTTTCTATTTACCATTGTAGTTTCACTACAGTGTGTCTGAATGTGGATTTCTAGTTAGTTATCCCTTGTGGGACTTTCAGTGCATTTTTCCTAATTTCTTATGTTTGGGTCACTTTGAATATAGTGGCTCAGTCTGCCTCATATTTGCCTGATGTCCAGGTCTCACTGCCTGGCAGTGTCTGTCAGACATATCCGATGATGCAGAGACTGGTAGCAGAAGATCTCAGTCAGAGCTTTTAGAAATTAAAATCTGCATCCACTAAATACAGACCCTCCAAGGTGCCGTCATGTAAATTTTCCTAGTGAGTGTTGGTCTAAAAGAATCAGTGTATTTTTCTCTTCTGTTATTTCGTCTTCGATACTATTCAAGAAATAACTTCACGGCTAACAGCATTTCCCTCCAAAAACATTTTTTCTGATCTCACATTCCCACGCTGGCGGACTTTTCCTTTCCCTTCTGTCTGTTAGCTGTGCACTAGAGTGGGCAACCCTGTGACTGAAACATTTAGGAGCCTGGTTTCTGCCTCTGGTCTGAGCTTGCTAGTGCAGTTTTTAAGAGATAACCTTATGCATTAACCATTTGCTATAGGGCAAATATTGTCATTTCAGTTAAGTGACTCTCTAGACTAATAATAAATCTTTGTATTTATAGGTGTTACAAATGTATTTTTATCCCTAGTTTTATCTACATGAAGTAGAAAACTGAAAGAATGGGTATAGGTGATTTTTGTCTTCTCTTGCAAAGTTATTTTTCTAGGTACTCTTAATCCAGAGTCCCGAGGGTTTATATATAGCACAGTTTTTGAGGTGATAATCTTTAATAGTTTAGCCAATAAACAAAAATAATTAGAAAACTATCATGGGAGAGGTTTGGGAGGTCTAGTTGACCTCGTACAATTTGAAGAGAATGAAAGCATGGCATTTTGTTTGCTTTCAAAATAGGAAGTAGAGTCGTCTGTTTAGAGATTGCCCTCCCATCCTTCCACACAATACACGGTTTTACCCAAGAACTGCCTGGAAGTCGGGTTAGACCCACCTGGTCCGTATATAAGGTAGAATACACTGCTTTGAGAGTGAGAAAGGAGACACACAGAGTTCTCCTTGGCTTACTTCCACCCTGAATTGTTCCGTAGCAGCTGTAACACATCAGCAAACCAGGCCCAACGGAGTGAGAAATCACAAATTAAAACCTTGAGCTGCAGATACTGTACTGAGGGGAGAGGCCCCCTAACTCAGCGACAGTGTCGCAGGAGCCTGGAACTGGAGTGTTTTCAGTGCATGTCATGTTCCTTCACAAACATACCCTGAAATGTAGGGAGCCGAGGGGTGGGGGCAACAATCAGGGGCAAGCAGGGGGCAGCTCTCCCAGGAAGCACCTCCTCCGGCAGGTTGGGGTGTGCGCCTGTGTGTGGACACGGGTGCACAAGTGGGGAACAGGCAGCAACGGCAAGGAGTCCTGCTGGAAGCGTAATTGTGATTTCCGTTAGCATGCTTGTGGCGTTTATTGGGTTGGCCAAAATTTAGTTTAGTCTTTCCCATACAATGGCTCTAGTAGTGCTTAGTTGTCTTTAACTCCTTTTGAAATAATTTTGTTAGATTGTATTGTGACAGCTCTCATATCAGTGTGCATTAAAAAAACATCAAAACTGGTAATTTTTGTGTAACTTTATTTTATACTAATATTGAATGAAGATGGAAGAAGATATGCAACATTTTCAGTGCTTTGTGTTTTATTATTTCAAGAAAGGTAAAAACGCAACTGAAACACAGGAAAAGATTGTGCATCGAACATGTCAGAAGTGCTTTGTGAAGTTTCTTGGTACTACTGACATTTTGGCCAAACAGTTCTTTGCTGTGGGGCTGTCTCATGCACTGGAAGATGTTTAACAGCACCCCTGGCCTCTACCTGCTAGAAGCCAATAGCAGGAGATAGCCAACATACTCAAAATACCCTAATTAATAAAGTTATTGGTTAAAATGAAAAATGTGTATTTTATGTTATGGAAAAAAACTAAATGGACTTTTTGGCCAACCCAATATAAGAGATCCTGCCCTACCCAAGATGTTTTTTCCTCCTTGCTCTTAAGGGTATATATTCCAGAGGTCAGCATTAGCATCTCTTATATTGAGCGGTCAGAGTAATCCAAGAACTGATAAGTTCAGGGAGAACATCGATGTGGTGAGACAGCTCTGACTGACCACAATTCCCTGGTCAGACAGAGGCCTATGTGCATGTTTAGTTTCAGTGATGTACACAGAGTATTGCTGCAAATATCTATGATTGTAAAGAGGAGATGAGAGTAACATTTCTTTTCTCGAGATTATTATAACAATGGCTATCTCCTTGGAAGACATGTTAATGTCTCCTAGAGGCAGTTGGGCTGGGTGGGTTTGGAGGCAGCTATGTCTTAATAATTGATTTAGTAATAAAATAGTTCTGTGTTGCCCTTTTTACTCCCTTACCTTTTTCTGGATTGTTCTTTCACTAAACAGATTTCAGCCTCTAGAGTTCTCTTATTTATAAGCATTCAGGGATGCAGGAACCTGCTCAAGCTTGAGAAATTCTTGAGAAACAAGATAATGACTGTGTCAGGATAGTGCTATGTGTTGATTGTTTTATCATCCTTGTTATATACCCGAGGACATTAAGGCACGAAAGTAATCTTAGATATAATTCATTGAGAAAGCCAGTGGCCCCGACAGACTCTAAGCTGCCTTAGGGCGGAGCTGTGGTCATTGTTGTAGCCACAGGGCCAAGTTGGCACCTGGGATAGTAGTCACTCCTATATGTGGTAAATGGAATTGAGATTTAAACATCAAACCAGATCTTTTGCCTCTTAAGTCTTCTCTCTACAGTGCAGTATTCTCTCCATGAGGCAACCCCAGGCCATCTCCCTTTGCATAGAATAGTCCAGGGCGCAGAAGGGTTCAGTGGTGTGGCCAAGTTTCCCTTGATCTTGGTGAACATTTGAAGTGGGATGAGTGGAAGGTTTGGGGAATTTTTGCTTTGAGAGCTTGGTCAGGTGTGCAGAAATTATACAGGTGGTGATAGCAAACTGTGTTGTAAAAGATTATGGGACAGGAAAAAATAAATGGAATAACAGTGAAACAGAAAACTGCAGGAAGTGAGAGGAGCCCACTAAATGTACAATAAACTAGAAAGGATGTGAGGGGAAATGAGAGAACAGTAAATGATTAACTTTAGGGCCAAGGGGTATGGACTTGCGTATCAGTTAATGGATGTAGTAAATTGCGTTGTGCTTGCTGTCGGGAGTTTATTTCTCAGTGCACTTGGTGGCTATCCAGGAACTTACCAAATCAAGTTAATGGAGAGTTAAATGGCTCTTGAAACAAGCTGGCTTGAGGTGGGCGGAAGCTGGGGCCTGTGTTCCCATCGCTGAGCTGCACTCGAAGAGGGAACCAGTTAGGCTGTGTCAGGGAAGAGCCTGCGTTCATTTCTCCCGTCCATTTCTCTCTGTCTGTGCAGCTGTGCCCTGTTTTCTTAGGAGCTCTAGTGCAGGCAGAAAACTGCTCTCCCCTGGGCCAGCTTGACTGGCTCCCAGAGGCAAAAAGCCACTTCTCAATAGGACACACAGCCCAAGTTGGGTGCAAGTATATTGGCAGATAGGAAATACACCTGATTTTCTTTTAATTAAACAGAATTTTTAATACAATATTTGAGAACACTGTAATAAACCTCCAACTACTCATCACCCAGCTTCAACAACTACCTATTTTCAGACTATAAGACATACCCCCCAAATTTGGGAGGAAAAAGGGGGTGCATCTTACAGTTCAAATGTAGCTTACCTGGCTGTCTGTTGAGGGTGGGTGGCAGTGGGCCCAGGTCCCAGGTTATTAAATATTTTACCACCTTTAAAAATTTTTTTAATTTACTTATCTTTAGAGGGGAAGGGAAGGAGAGAGGGAGAGAAACATCAATGTATGGTTGCCTTTCATGTGTCCCCTGCTGGGAACTGGCCTGCAACCCAGGCATGTGCCCTGACTGGGAATTGAACTGCGATCCTTTGTTTTGCAGGCCTGCGCTCAATCCACTGAGCTACACCAACCAGGGTCATTTTACCACATTTTTTGCTTCAAAATTTTTTTATCCCATTTTTCTCTAAAACCTAGGTGCGTTTTATAGTCCTAAAAATACGGTATCTTCATTTCGCCATGCTTGTTTGATCTCTTTCTTCCTCTGTCTTTCCCCGTCTACAGTCCAGAGGTGTCCAACTTGTTAGCGTTCCTGGGCCACACTGGAAGAAGAGTTGTCTGGGGGCCACACATTAAATACATTTCAACATGTAATCACAAAAATATCTCAGTGTTTTCAGTAGGTTTATGATTTTGTGTTGGGCCACATGCATAGCCATCCTGGGCTGCGTGCAGCCTGTGGGCCGCGGGTTGGACACTGCCACGCTACACTGAGTCCTTTACAGCAAATTCCAGATGTCTACACATGATCCTCAGCACTTCTGAATTCCTTTTTTCCAAATGAAAAATGCAGGGCATGTGATAACAAGGGAAAAAGTTGGTAATTTATCCAGTTTCCTCTTAACAAAGCCCACAAAACCTGGAATTTACGGGGAGCAAGTACAATAACAGCCATAATGGTATATGGATTTTCAAAATATATATGCTACTCATTTACCTGTATGCCACAGGTGGTACCTTTTGGGTTGGTAATAGAAGTTTTAGTATTACTTTTTCATTAATCCCAGTTAAAAGTACTTTGCTTTATTAACTTAAATCCATTTGGGAAATTTGAGTGACTTTAAAACATTTGGAAAAATTGAGTGAGTTACTTTAAACTACTTTGGGTGGATCCCAGAGTTGAGGAAGCTCAGGGGGAAACTCAGGGCAGATGGGCCCAGGGTGGACATCCTGGAGAAGATACTCTAACCTTGACTCATTGACATCTTCTTGTTCTTTAGTATGGAGCATATTCTAGCAGTTTGTAAGGCTTAAACAGTTTTAAAAAATTGCATATCCACATGCACATGAGTAAATTGACGAATGTAATCATATATTACATTACTAGCGTACAGGTCCAGTCCCAAGCATAGTAGGTCTGAGTAGCACAGGCGCAGTACTTTCCGACTGCAGCTGTAAGAGATGACCACAGACTTAGTGCTTTAGAACAGTGCAAACCTATTGCAGCACTGTAGCTTGGAAGTCTGAACTGATCTCATTGGCTAGAGCGAAGGTCTGGGGGGCTGTACTCCAGATAATTATCTCATCATATCTAACAGCAATAAATAAATACCTGAGAACTGGGTGGACCTAAAGTGGGACTTTTTTCTTAATTGAACTGACTTCTCTGGCCTTCCCATGGGAAAACTCTGTCCTTGTGAGACTTACAGTGCCAATGCAAAAAGGGGGATTATTTCTGTTCTCAGAGAAAGGAGACAAAAGCTGAGTGGACAGTGGTGCCAGATTAAGATTTAGTTTGGGAACCTGAACTTGCCAGTTCCCTTCTCTCCACTCACACGGGGTCTTGTCGCCTGGGGCCCATTTATAATCACAGCGTTCGTTCCTCCCGAGTGCCCCAAAATGGCCTGGTTCTTCCCAGTGGAAATCTGAGAGGATGGTCGGCATTTGGAATGAGCAGGTCCAGAGCTGCAGATCTTCCCAAGCGAGTCCCAGGGCACCATTGGATCACCCAGGTATTGGGATTCCCGGGCTGCCATCCGTCACGGTGTCACTAACCAAGTGGCTTAGGAAGCAGAAATCTATTCTCTCGGTCTGGAGTCCAGAAGTCTGCAGTCAAGGCGTTGTCAGGGCTGAGCGCACTCTGCGGGCTCTGGGGAGGATCCACTCCATGCCTCTCTCCTCCCTTCTGGTGTGCCCTGGCATTCCTTGGCTTGCAGCTGTTGTAACAAGGACGGCTTCCCTGTGTGTCTGTCTCGAAGTCTCTTTTCTAATGAGGACAGCGGTCATACTGGATTAGGGCCCACCCTACTGCCGAGGATCACAATTGAACTCACTTAAATCTGAAAGACCCTGTTTCCAAGTAAGGGCACATTCCAAGGCACTTGGAGTCAGGACTTGAACACATCTTTTTGGAGGACACAGCTGAACCCACAACATTGAGGTGAACACAGAAATTGAGAGAAAGACTTCTGAAATTCTTGTGGGAATTATACCCCGCTGTGACATCCAAGCACGGGATCAGTGGGCTTGCATTTTCTACTTCCTTTCTCAGTAATTGATTTTATTTATCTTAAAGTGCTCCTGGAGAGAGAGGTATCTTGAGAGCACTGCCCTGGGGCTCAGGTCCTTGCTGCCTGTCCCTCGGGGGGGGGGGGAGGTCTCCTGAAGAATGGCCAGGAGAGCCGGTTGGAAGTCCGCCATGCACCTGCACGCACACACCTGAGCGCCTCTGCCTCACTTCCACATTGTGCTGGTGGTACCACTGGTCTTCAGTTCCCAAAGCAAAACCCTCAGAACCATAATGCCTCCTGCTTCTGCCCCATTTTTCTGTTCCGTTCTTTCGTACAGTGGCCGTGGTCCTGGGTCTGAGCCCTTCCTGCCTTGGTCCTGCTCCTTTAGTCAGTTCGGCACAAGCTGTCTGGTGGATCTTCTTAAAGGACGCCCCCACCTCCCACCCCCAAAACCACAGGGTTCTCATTTTCTGGTGAATGAAGTAAACTTTTTATTAGGCATTAGGCCCCCTTGACCAAAGCTCTTTCCACCATTGTCTTCCACCCCATTTCCAGGAGCCCTGGAGGTGGCTGTCAGTCACCTGCCACACACATCTCATTGGAGCGCTGTCTCTGCAGGGCCCTCTCCCCTCCAGTTCTCACCTGCTGAGGCTCTAGGATCTTTGGAAGAACCTGCTAGAAGTGAGTGCTCGCTCCTGTGGGATCTTGTGCACTCATCACATTATTGTCTTTGTTCTTATTAGGGTATTGGTCTCAACATCTCTGCCAAACTCTAAGCTCGTTGATGGCGAGCACTGTCTTTATTCATTTCTATCTTTATCACTCTGGGGTATTACTTAATACAGTAAAACATTAATGAGTGTTGAATGTGTGAATGAATGAGTGACCAGCTGCGTGCAGTAAAGCTAAGCAGCTGAACCCGTCCTGTGGAAGAGGAGGGCCCTTGGCCCGGGCAGGCCAGGCGCAGCCCCACTCTCTTCCCAGCTGAGAGAACACAGGGGCCTCCGTGGTATCACTAGTAGGTTAGCTGTTGGCTCAGACTAAGTTGATAAAAAAAATAATTTTTGGAACTATAAACATTTCTACTCAAGTTCCTTAAAATTCCCTCTGGTTTCAGATTGCTTTTTACTGACAATTAATGAAATATTTTGTGACTTTGTACAACACAGTTATTGAGTGACATAAATCCCTATTTCAAGAAAATACTGCACAAAAATTCTAACAAATTTCATGAAACCAAACATTTATAACCAAGAGAAAAAATACTAAAGTAGTTGATGGAAACTTATTTTATAACTGAGGGTGGATTAAAATTGAGAACTCTAGAAAAATAGCACTGATTCACATTTTTCAGATCCTAAGGTATTAGCTACACTTACCTGTGTGTTTTAATATACATGTAAGATATATAACAGATATTTCTGTTAGAACTGGGGAAATGGATCAACATGTTAGTACAGATTACTCAGAAGGGTTTTTTTTACATGCATTCAGGGTCAGCCCTAAACTTCTGTTGTTGGGATGGAATCACTAAAGTAAGTGCAAGGCTCTGAGCAGGGAAGCCACATGGTTTGTAAACCAGATCCTTGCACTCCACACCCAGGTGTCATAGGTGATCAGGGCTCCTCAGGGGTTGTCACGGTCACCTACGAGGCTCAGTCCTTTGAAAGTACTTTCTCATCAGAAGGATAAATGAAGTGTCCTCTGGTAGCACCATGAGCAGCACATGATGCCACCCTCACGATGTCATGCCTCATCTCTACTTTTAGTTCTGTTATAAATGGAGACCCTGGACTGGCCTCAGATAACCTTATGAGATATTTGGCCGCTTACCTTATTTGGCAGCAGTAAAAGGTGGTGCTTTGATCAACCAGCAGCATTTTTAGTCCCTGGGATATTCTTCCCTGGGCAGTATCTCCAAACTCATTTCATAAAGGCATCGAAGAGCAATTAGAAGATAACAGATGTGCCCCACACGCCCAAATGCAGTTGCCCAAGCCTCAGGCCGTGCCAGTAATTCAGTCACAGCAGAACAGGCAAGCACTGCAGAGTCAGGCAGTCTGGGACGGCCAGCCGTGCCGTGTGCCCACCACACAGGGCTGGCATGTGGAGTGTGCAAGGATAGGACCAGACCAGTCAGCCGTTAAAGGACACACCACAGGAGTCCCATGGCCGGGCTTGGCGTGTGGGTGTTACTCTGAAGGCAGTGGGGCACCACAGGAGGACTTCCAAAAGGGAAAAGGGATGACACAACCAGAATGCATTTTGGAAGATAACTGGCAGTCGTGTGAAGCTAGGAGAGGCCAGTTAGGAGACTTGCCATAATCTGAGAAAAAAGACCAGCCTGCACTAAGGCAGGTGCACCGGTGATGGATCTGTGAGCTGGTAAAGGGTTTGCCGCCTGTTTGGTACCTGTGAGAGTAGTGTCTTCCCCGGTGGTGGCAGTGGAGCTCAGGGCATCGGGCTGTAGAGCCTGAGTTGGGCCTTGTTCCGACTTCAGATCCTCTTCTGTCACTTCATAACTATGTAACTTGGGCAGGTTGCTGAGTTACTTGAACAGCAATGCCTGCAACTGTAGAGATAAGAGCACCTATTTTCTAAGCTTCTTCTGATGCTTACATGAGATAAAGCTTTGCTCTAAGGGGAGGTACAGATTAACATAAAAGTATATGTTGAATTTCTTACTGTTAAGCCACAGGGAATATGAAAGTTGTCAGCCAGGTGGCCATGTGTGTGACAGGCAAAGCCAGACTGGTCTGGAGAGAGCCTAAACCCAGAGCCTGCCCTTCTCAAGGGTGGGGCCACACCAGCTGCCTTTTGTGTCCCTGCACCCTGCAGAGGTCCAGACACCCAGGAGCACTGCAGCCTGTGCTGGTCGCCTGGCTGTTTGGATGAAGGAAGGAAGGTTCTATCTTCTAAGCAGACAGAGGGCAGAGAGGAACTGTAAAATGCCACCACCTCTTCCTGGGGCTACAAATTTGGACCCTGAATGCATAAAACCAGAGGACACTCCTCTACAAAAGGCCTGAGAATGTTTCTTTTCTGGTGTGGGAGGAGTATTATCATGCTTTTTTAATGCATTGCCATTATAATCAAATGATCCATCTGACTTGAGGTAGTTCTTGGCTTATTAGAATGCTTTATCTTTATTACAGTGAAGTGACTTACCACTAAAACTTAATTTATTTCAGGGAGTCCCAAGATAGTCACCTTTGGCTTTGCTGGGGTTGAGGCCTACAGAGCTGCCTTCTATTTATATGTTGATGTATTGGACTTGTACTGGAAGCAAGTTACAGGGGAGTGTGGTAAGCAGCTGTGGGGCCAGGTGTGCTGCATCCCCGCACAGTGTGCCCCTTGGCCAGGTTTCTCCTGCGGGTCTCCACAGCGGGCTCAGGGTCCCAGGATGGGTGGATAGGCGGGTGCTCAGCACCAGACCCAAAGCAGGGCAGGCGGGCGTGGACATGTGACTGCGTTTTCATGCTGTGTGTGTACATCTCTCAGCACATGGACTGTGTGTGTCTGGACTCTGTTGAGAAAAAAATATTTGTGCAAAAGAGATTTGTAAGGCTCGAGCTACTGCTGACTCTGTACTTTGACTTGAATGTTTACAAGGAATTTTGAACATGTTTGGACATAGCTTGTATATGCTCTGACAAAAGAAGGCTCAAGTAGTGTGTTCTGCCAGGTGCTTGGTTCTCTGTTGTAAGTTTTGTATGCAGACACGTCTGTTCTAGTGACCACCCAGGAGCGTAACATGATATTTTATGTCTGCTTCTGGGGATACGAATAATGCTGCTACTACTGTTCTGGGCTGCTCTCAAGAGTTGGCCATCTTAGTCATTGCAGAATAGATTGTTGTTGTTGCACATTTCTTGTATATTGACACTAAAAACAATCGCTTTTTGTTGTTGGGTGGTTTTGCTGCTTGTCCTTCAATGGTCAAGGAATCATGGGGCAAACTTTCTCATTGTTCTGAACCCCACAGTTCCAGTGCCAGGTGGGTGTTGGGCGAGATGTGGGGAAGGCACGGTGAGGTTGGCAATGGCTCCGAGAGCCATTGGCTTTTTGGGGAAGACGCGAATATCACAATAAAAAATTGACGTCTTTTTTTTGGTCATGTTGAAGACTAAATTAGATTAGACATGCTTTGAGTTGGGACAGAAGGAGTCAGTGGATTAAGAAGTACAAATTGGTAGTTACATAACAGTCATCGGGGTGTAAAGTACAGCACACGGAAAACAGTCAGTAATATTCTAATAATTATGTGTGGTGTCAGATGGATACTAGATTTATAGGAGTGATCACTTAATAAGTTATATATGTCTAATCACTGGGTTTTACACCTAAAACTAATATGATATTGTATGTCAATTGTAATTGAAAATTAAAAAAATTACTTATAGTGAAAAAAAAAGGAGCCAATGGTATTCTCATTAGAAAGTTGTTTCATTAACTTGGGCATGAGGTATTGAAGATCTAGATTAGTGTAGTGATGCTGAAAATGAGGAGGAACAATAAACATGGAGTTATCTGGAGTGGAGTTTCATTGAAGAATCTGTAAGACCAAAAGGAAGCGGGTGGAGGTGGTGGGAGAGGTTGAAAGGACTCTCGGGCTTTGAATCTGGGATGTTTTGGTAAGTGGAGAGGGCTGATTTGGGGAGAAGAGGGTGAGGTCAGGGTGGACTTGCAGAATGACCTGAAATTAGACATCTGATGTTTTAAGTGGGAACATCTAATGTTGTTTTGAGTAAGGTATATGATGTTGATGACTTTATAAGGATTATCTGCGTATTAGATGTACTGAATAGTAGTTTTGCAAACTTATTAAACTTTTCTGTTTTCATATTTAAGCTTCTACATACTAGTTGCATCATAACCGAAAGAGCTGATAGTTGTTAACTTTTAAATAGAAAAAATTTCTGTTAAGTTGTATGGCTGTCTTTAGCAACTGTTACCTTGTTTTTCCAGGTTTGGTTTGGAGGGAAGTTTAAGAAAGGCCTGGTGTGGTTCTTTGTCTCAGAAGCTATATAGAATAGCATATTGAACCAAGAGGGAAAACATTTCCAGTCTGAGGTGTGTTTTACTTTTTCTGCCAGACACACAGAGCAGTTCTGTGGTTCCTGGAGTAACTGTTTGTAATCCTACTTTCTGCTTTTCTACTTTTCCAAACTCAGTAAGAAGAATGTTGAAAAATATTGTTGCAAATGAGAACTAGAAATGATAAATGGATTGATTCTCTCATCAAGTATCATGGAGTGGCGACTGGGAGCCCTCTTGCTGTTGGATCAGCCACGAAGCCCCTGCCATCCAAGAGGGAAGAGGTGGGGAGGCCCTGGGCTTCATACAGCAAACAGTAAACCATAGTCAGGCATAAGTACTAGGATACAGACAACTGGGACGTGAAAAGCCTCGGAGAATATGGAGGGCAAACAGTGAAAGGAGTGAACTTAATGTGGCCATTCTGACCTACTACTGTAGGGAGAAAGGGAGAAAGGGTGGACCAAAGGCAGAGGTTGGTTGCACTTGAATTTTTCTGTATTTAAAAGTTATCAACTTCCAGACCACAAAGCCAGTTGCCTTCAGCAGAGCCACAGTGCCTCACAAAGAGATGGAAGTAAAAGCAAATAAGTCAAACCCCTGGTCAGGCAGTGAAGGTGCCTGCCTGGGTCACAGATAGAATCTTTGTGCACACTCCGAACTGGACATAAAAGAGCTCAAGGTGTGTGATATGTTTTTCAGAAAAGGTTAAAATCACTTTTTAAAGTATACAATGCTAAATTCTATTGTCGTAGGCAGGACCTTTGAATCCAGTTGTTTTCTTTTGACTCCACTCTGCAGTCAGGTGGAGACACTCAATCATTATTTGAAATAAAGTATTGAGAGATCTGGGATTTGATTTTACCCTACTTACAGGATAACAGGCTAGCCTGTTCTAGAGGTGCTGACACAAGTTGTGGGACTCCTGGGTCTGAGACAAAGGACTTCATTTGTCTGGGCACAGCAGTCAGCATCAGCCACAGTCAGGTTTCCCTTGTCCCCAAGTGTGGGGGCAACTTTGCCAGCAAGTCCCCCCGTCTGCCATGGATGAAAGTGAAACTGCCAAGACATGATCTTCTTTGGGAGGAGAGGTGGCCAATCTCTCAGAGGAGAAAGGCCAAGAGCCCCTTCCTCAACAGCTGTTATTTGGTTGTAATATACAGGAATACAGGTGTCAAGGATCAAACAGTTGATAACATTTCAAAGAAATCTGAGGGCTTAGTCTGAATCAGTGTCTGTCAGGAAAGGGGGTTGTAGAAACTTTGGGAGACATTCATTTCCTGCTTGGACCTTTATGATATGAATGAAAGCACTCCTAGCAAAGCAGGCTTCACAGGACTTTTAGAAATTCTCTCTTGTGCCTGATCACCCCAGATCCCGCTCCAGCGAGCAAGGGGCTGCACCACCTTTCCCATTATAGGTTTTCAGGTTTAAATGGATTAGAGCCAGGAAGTGCTTCTCCCTGAGGACATGGGCACTCTGGCTATGTCAGAATAGCTGGGGGGCGAGGTCCATCACTCCCTCTTTGTTGCAGCCTCCTGAGTCCTTCCATGATGGCTTCCCAAGTAATCATGTCTGGCTTAGATTGCCCCTCCTCTGAGGGGTCTTACCCGTCATGGACTATCCAACCATGCGTTGGGGGCAGGGGAATGAAGCAGAAGCAGTGTTTGCTACCAGAGATAAGCTTTGTCTCCTTAGTGGCTTGCATTTTGGAGGTTGCTCACTCAGTCTTAGCCATGGGGGGGCAGTTACAACTCCTGAAACCAGGCAGAGTGGTTCCCAACACCCAAGTCCAAGGAGCAGGACCCAGTGGGTACAGATGGATGCTGTGCACACTGTGGGTCTGTGTCACAGGTGGGACTACTGAGATAGGCTTGCATGAGAACACTAGAGTAAATCTATCAATTGCTTGAGAATGAAAGACCAATATTGGCAGAAGAAAAAAAAGACAAAATCACTTTGTAACATTTTTATCAAGAACGATTACATGTTTTTCTTTTTCTCAAATATACTTTATTGATTATGCTATTACAGCTGTCCCATTCTTTTTCTCCCCTTTATTCCCCTCTGCCCTGCACACCCCCTCTCACCAGCATTCCCCTCCCCTTAGTTCATGTCCGTGGGTTATACATATAGGTTCTTTGGCTTCTCCATTTCCTATACTGTTCTTAATCTCCCCCTGTCTATTTTGTACCTACCATATATACTTCTTATTCCCTGGACCTTTCTCCCCACTGATAACCCTCCATTTGATCTCCATTTCTGTGATTCTGTTTCTGTTCTACTTGTTTGCTAAGGTGTTTTTTTTTTTTTTAGGCTTGATTATTGATAGTTGTGAATTTGTTGCCATTTTACTGTTCATAGTTTTGATCTTCTTCTTAGATAAGTCCCTTTAAAAGTTCATATAATAAGGGCTTGGTGATGATGAATTCCTTTCACTTGACCTTATCTGGGAAACACTTTCTCTGCCCTTCCATTCAAAGTGATAGCTTTGGTGGATAGAGTAATCTTGGATGTAGGTACTTGCCTTTCTTGACTTTAAATACTTCTTTCCAGCTTGCTCTTGACTGCAAGTTTTCATTCAAGAAATCATCTGATAGTCTTATGGGCACTCCTTTGTAGGTAACTGTCTCCTTTTCTCTCGCTGATCTTAAGGTTCTGTCCTTCTTTTTAATCTTGGCTAATGTAGTGATGATGTGCCTTCATGTGTGCTTCCTTGGGTCCAACTTCTTTGGGACTCTCGGAGCTTCCTGGACCTCATGGAAGTCTATTTCCTTTGCCAGGTTGGGGAAGTTCTCATTCATTATTTGTTCAAATAAGTTTTCAATTTCTTGCTCTTCCTCTTCTCCTTCCGGCACCCCTATGATTCAGATGTTGGAATGTTTAAAGTTGTCCTAGAGATTCCTAAGCCTTGCCTCATTTTTTTGAATTCATTATATTCTGGTTGAATGTTTATTTCTTCCTTTTGCTCCAAATCATCAATTTGAGTCCCAGTTTTCTTCCCTTCACTCTTGGTTCCCTGTACATTTTGCTTTATTTCACTTTTCATAGCCTTCACTTCTTCCTCTATTTTGTGACCATAATCGACCATTTCTGTGAACATCCTGATGGCCAGTGTTTTGCACTCTGCATCTGATAGGTTGGTGGTCTCTTCATTGCTTAGTTCTATTTTTGGAGCTTTAATCTGTTCTTTCATTTGGGCCATATTTTTTTGTCTTGGCTCACCTGTTATGTTGTAAGGGGCAAGGCTATAGGCATTCCCGAGGGTGGGGAAACCCACTTTGCTGCGCTGTGGCACTGTCTCTGGGGGAGGGTTAAGAGAGGGAACAACGCAGCTTGCTTGGCTCTCCATTGGCTTTCATTCATTTTTCCTGCTTCCCATAAGCAAATTGGAGCTCACCTGGAAATGACTCCTGGGGGCTGCACTGGCTTTAATCCTTTCCATGTGACACTGTCAAAGTGCACTTAGCTGTGAGCAGCCTGGCTGCTCAACCAGTTCTTGTTTGCTCCTATTTGGGCGTGGGGGTGGCACTTAACTTGAAATCACTGAAAACATTTCTTTTGAATCCCTAGGTAACTTTTCTGTTGAGATGGCACTATAACAGTAGAGTACATTTGAGGAATGCCAAGTGCTTCTGAGTCTCACTCCCCATCTGCACTCCTGCCCATAGGAGGGTGGCTCAGGAATCCCAAGGTACTTGCATGAGGTCACATAGCAAGTGGCAGGGCGAGGGCTGGGACTCAGGCCTTCTGATACCAAGGTCACAGATGTCTTTTGGTTTTTGTTGTTTTTTGTAAATGAGGGTATATTTGAGATGACAACTACTGCATCAGTGTAAAAAAATGTTTTTTAATCCTTGATCATCACCTCTCATCAGGCTCCAATTTACGGAGTGGTGGTGATAGTGGTGAGATAGTGATCTAGTCTTGACACTTGCAGCATAGGTGATTGTCACTCTTTGTGAAAGTGATAACCAAACAACGCTTCCTTATACCAAGGACACTTTGAGGGTGCCTCACATCCTTCTCCTCACTTTCCCTGGGACCAGCTCTGTCCCAGAAAATTCTCCTGAAGCCAGTTCAGCTTCTGAGATTCCAGGACATCTCTCTGGGGCCCACAGAATAACCTGACCTATTTTGTGATGGGTCATGGCTATTTTAATGTCTCAGCCACTTTGGAAAGAGAAACCATCACTTCTGTGGTTGAATATAGTCTGCAAAGTCCACAGAAGTTTTGCTCGCAGGGAGTTGTTCATGAAGCAGGGCTTGATAGGGAGGTTATATTGCAAGTTATAAAACATCACACAGATATGATTATTCTCATCTATTTTGTTAGACTTATATTCAAGATGAGAATTCACAGGCATGGTGTGAAGGTAGAGTCTCTTTCAGAGGAGTAGGATGCTGAGCGTTAGCACATGAGTGCTGTGGTCTCTTTTATAAGGTCGCAGGCCTTTCTGGAGGTTGTAAAGTGGTTTGGTGATTTCTGGCCTGTGTCATATTTACATATAAAACAGTGTGAGATTTCAGCCTTAGCTAGCCATGAAAAAGAATTGTATATGTCAGAGGCAAGAGATTCAAGTTCTCACTTAGATAAGAGTTTCAGGAATGTTGAAGGATAGAACCAAACTTTTTGGAGAAAAGAAAAATTTAGGGACCTCTGGTCAAGATGGCAATGTAGGTAAACATGGCTTGCCTTCTCACATAACCACATCAAAATTACAACTAATCTGTAAATCAACCATCATTCAGAACCATCAGAAAATGAGCTGAATGGAGGTCCTACCACTATAGAACTTAAGAAGAAACCACATTGAGATTGGTAGGAGGGGTAAAGATGCAGAATGGGCTGGTTTCACACCCACATGTGGCAGATAAAAATTGGGAGTTAGTGGGTCCCAGCCCCACACTAGTTCCCCCAGCCCAGGGTTCTAGTGCCAAAAAGATTAGTCTCCATAACTTCTAGCTGTAAAAACTAGTGAGGATCGAAGCTGTGGAAGACAGAAACTTCTGAAGTCCCAGGGCCCTCACACAGACTTACTTGGACTTACTGCCTCCGAGCTCCAGTGCTATGGCAGAAGGTTGGAAGGCATCGGAGACATATAGAGAAGAGCTGAATTGTCCAGCATCAGGGCAAGAGCTTGGGAGCAGCTTTCTCCCAGGGGGAAGTACTGATAGAGGCCATTGTTCCTTTTCGGAGCCCTCCCCCAACACAGCCAGCTGGTGGATCCATATATGAGACTCAGTCAACCTGGCTCACACTGTTTGCATCACCCTGGTAATTACTTGACACCCTGCTGCACCCAACTTTCAGGTCTACCCAATTTGTTTTAAGTGGCTTTTCTATAAACAGCTTGTCTTGGCCCATGCTTCAGATTATCCTAAATCTTCTCAAAAAATAGCATCTGGCTTCAGCATGTCCTGTACCTCTTGCTAAGTTGCTCCATGCCTGGCAGTAGCAGCAGCCAGCCTTGGTTTACAGCTGGGCCTCACCTGAGCACCTCTAAGACCAGCACAAGTAGCAGCCATCTGAAGATTGCTTTATAGCTTATTCTGTGTGACTCCAGACAGAACAAAGGCAGTGGCTGACCTTGGATATGATAATAGCAATCAAGGCTCAACTACATGAGGTGGCTGTTCACAGCCCACAGAGTGGGTGCACCTTGAGTACCCAGAGCTTGAGTATGAGGGGAGGCTGTGCCACAGGACCCTACAGGACATATACTACATTAGGTCACTCTACCAAGCCTGGGAGATGTAGCACCTCTACCTAATACATAGAAACAAATATAGGGAGGTTGTCAGAATAAGGAGATAAATAAACATGTCCCAAATGAAAGAACAGAACAAAACTCCAGAAGAAGAACTAAACAAAATGAAGACAAGCAATCTATTAGATGCATAGTTCAGAATACTGATTATAAGGATGCTCAGTGAGTTTAATGAAAACATCAACAGTGTAGAAAAGATCCAGTCACAAATGAAGGATACAGTAATTGAAATAAAAAACAATTTACAGGGAATTAACAGTAGAGTGGATAAAGCTAAGAATCAGATCAACAGTTTGGATTATAAGGAAGGAAAAACAACCAATCAGAAGAGCAAGAAGAAAAAAGAATCCCTCCCCCCCCAAAATAAGGATAGTATAATGAGTCTCTGGGCCAACTTCAAGCATACCAACATTTACATCATAGCAGTAAAGGAAGGAAGTTGGAAACCTACTTGAAAAAATAATGAAAGAAAACTCCCCTCACTTGGTGAAAGAAATAGACATGCAAGTCAAGGAAGCACAGAGAGTCCCAAACAATATGGACCTAAAGAGGCCCACTCCAAGATGCCAAAGAATTAAATTGCCAAAGGTTAAATACAAAGAGAGAATCCTAAAAGCAGCAAGGAAAAGCAGTTAGTTACCTTCTAGTAGCCCATAAGATTGGGCCCATAAGATTGTCAGCTGATTTCTCAAAAGAAATGTTGCAGGCTAGGAGGGATTAACAAGAAATAGTCAAAGTCATGAAAAGCAAGGACCTACAGCAGGATTGCGTTAGCCAGCAAAGCTCTCATTCAGAATAGAAAGGCAGATAAAGAGCTTCCCAGACAAGAAAAAGCTAAAGGAGTTCATTATCACCAAACCACTATTATATGAAATCTTAAAAGGTCTTTAAGAAGATCAAATATATAAACAATAAAATGGCAATAAATACATATCTATCGACTGTTGAATCTAAAAAACAAAATAAACAAGGAAGCAGAACAGGAACAGACTCACAGATACAGAGAATGTTTTGGTGGTTGCCAGGTGGGAGGTGGACCAGGGGGATGCATGGAAAAGGAGACAGGATTAAGAAGTACAAGTTGGTAGTTACAGAATAGTCATGGGACTGTATAGCATAGGGAATAGAGTAGTCAAAGAACATGTATGCAGGGCCCATGATCATGGACAACAGTGTGGAAATTGCCTGAGAGTGTGGGGGGTGGGTGGAGGGGGGAGAAAGGAGGAAAATGTTGGACAACTGTGATAGCATAAATAATAAAATTCAGGGTCCAGCAGAATAACACCACTGAGTGTGGTTGGTAGGATATGTGAATATCTTGCATGAGATGGACAGTGATTTGAACATTTCACCTACAATGTCATATGGTATGCTTGACTATGACATGGTTATGTTACAGAATTACATGCTTATGATTTTGTAATAGAAGATTTTTATGTAATAAAAAAGGAGCATTATTTGTGCTGGACCCTGTACAATTTAATAAAGTAAAAAGAAAAATTCAGAGATTTTATAGGGAAAGGAGAAAGAGAAGATAAAGTAAGAAAGATGAGAGTGTATATTTATCTGGAATTCAGGTATCGTCAGCTTTAAGCACCTGGAACATGGTCACAAATCCCAGAATGCTTTATAAAGGGGTCTGAAGACCTAAAGGAGCTGTCGTGAATCCCAAGTGATGCATTTATTGCATGACGTGTCCTCTTAGACCCTTTCTCCTTGATAATTAGCTAGATTTTTACCTACTTCTAATGGCTTTAGTCATCCACTACTGTAGCCTCTAACTGATTTGATACTAGGGGATCAGGCTAGAGCAGGGCAGAGGAGAGGCACTGTTGATGCCCTAATGATGCCTGAGCGGGCAGCACTGGCCCTTGGGCACCGCTAGCCAGACAGCCCTCAGGAGAGTCCCCTGAAGTCTGGTAATAGAGCCCCAAGCAAGAGGTCAGGGTTGACCTGTATCCTATAAATTTCATTTAAGAAGCTAGGAGAAAAGTACAATATATTTTTTAAAAAACTAACTGGGAATCAGAAATACTGGCTTTTTCTCTGTTGAGTCCTGTGGGCTACCATGTTGCTCTCCTGCTAGATTCCAAACTCAATGGAGTCTAGAACTTCATAGTCATCTATAATGGTTAACTCCATTTATTTATTGTTTTAAGTTTTAGCTTCTACGGGGAAGAGTTTTAGTTCCCTGGAAATCACGTGAAACTCCTCGTTTCCTGAGGAGGCCTGATCAGCGGTTACTATAGAAACTAAAGATCATGTCTGGGTGACCAAGAAAACCCCCAACAGACTTTGTAACAGGTGGTTCACATGAAAGACTGACCAGGAACAAACTAAGAAGGCTGGGGAGCAAGGAGATCTGTGAACATACCAAGTGCAAATATCCCCCATCAGAAGTCCACAGTGGGCTGTGTGACAGTTACACCTTGACATTCTAACCCACGTGACATTGCAGAAGCACAAACTATGCAAACACAAAAGGATGTTTGGAGATACATGCATAGAAAAAGGAGGTCATTTGGATTCTGAGGAATATTGTCTTCTAATAAAAGTGATCTGATAAAGTTTTATAGTTCTTTTAAAAAACAATATTTTCTTATTGTATTAAATACTGTCATTGTCTTTTTAAAAAATACTCACCCAAGGATATGTTTTATTGATTTTAGAGAGAGGGAGAAGGAGAGAGAGAGAAATCCATGTAAGAGAGAAACACCAGTCAGTTGTGTCTCACACAAACCCTGACTGAGAATTGAACCTGGAACCTTTTGGTGTATAGGACAACATTCCAACCAGCCAGGCACCAGGCCAGGACATATCATTGTCTTTTAACTGTTGTTGGTGTTAATAAAATGTGCGTATTCTTTTGATATAGATAGTCTTCCTTTAACTGATTTTGTAGCTGGATTTAACTAAATAAGGTTTTAAAGATTGATTTGTCAGCTTTTTATCTAAGAAAGATAAAAGGAAGTATTTTCAACAATGACTCATAAACTAGATGGTAGCACTCCCTTTGCTAATCCTTCCCTCGGGAATTATGTCAGACATCACCAGAGGGATTTTCCCAGTTACCTATTTGTGGCTCATTTCACATTTCCTAGATGGAGATAATTTTCTTCTGTACCCAGATTACAGCAGTACCCATTACCTGGGTTTTCCTTAATCTGCAGGATTTGAGCTACTGTGTTTGCCGTGTATAATGTGCACCCAGGATTATTGTACCCATTATTATGTGTATGGTATATAATCATTATACCCATGTATAATGTGCATCCTTATTTTCCCTCAAAAATTTGAGCAAGAAAGTGTGCATTATACATGGCAAAATATGGTGATTAAAGATAGTAGATAGGGACCAAGAAGTATACATTAGTTGTTATAGAATAATCGTGGGGATATGAAGAACAGCATAGGGAATATAGTCAGTATTCTAATAACAATGTACGGTGTCAGATGAGTGCAAGATTTATCAGGATGATCACTTAGTAAGTTATCAAATGTCTAAACCCTGGGGGTACACCTGAAACTAATATAGTAATGTATGTCAACTGTAATTGAAAAATAAAAATGATTTAAAAATGAAAAAAATTTTATAAACAATATAAGTCAAATAAATGCCATTACTTTCTAGAAAGTTAAAAAATCATGATAGATTATTTTGATTTTTTTCCCATCTAAATTAAAGAATTAAAATAATTTGACATTACTATAAAAATTAAAAATATATAAAATAAAGACAGTTGCTAAATTCTTCAGAGTAATTAATCTGATCTGTGATGAGCTTGGCACTAGGTAAACTCATATGACTTGATAAATCTTTAAGAGTCTTGTCTTACATGACTTGCGATTGTGTCATTTTGTGCTGTTAAAGTTTTCCTGAAAATTGTTGATGCTTATTACATATTTGGGCACACTCTCATTTAAAGGGCTGGGGGGACCTCAATGACTTGAGAAGTATTAGTTACCAAGTGTTTGTGATCAAATAATAATAGATGGGTAATAACAAGTGGCACAAGGAAGCAAAATCCTATTGTGCTGGTACCTGGTGAAACCAGATGCAGGGTTTTCAAAACAGAGATGAAAAGAGATGCCTATATCAACATTGTAGACTTCTTTCCAAGATTTCTCCTTTTTCCCCCCCTCTACTTGTTAGATAGTAAAAGACAGTTGAAATACCTCCTCCAGAATATCAGTCCAGGATAGTAGAGGAACAGATGGGAGGGTATTGTTGAAGAAGGGAAATTGAAGGATAGTTGCCTTTGAGTGGAAAAGACCTAAGTAGCAGATCACACATATAAATTGTGCTTGTAAACTCATCGGTGATGCCTCACAGGCACCAAGCATACCTTTTTGTAAAGTGCATCTGTGTAGCTTAAGGTCTAAAAGTGAATGCTGCTTCTTAAGGCAGAAAACAGTTGTAGCATGTTTTCAAGATTATTCCTGGAGCACAGTACTTTTATTCATCCTGGATAATACTTTTATCCAGCCAGTTCTGGAGGGGTTCTGAAAAGATACTGCTGATCTCAAGGCTGCTGAACATTGACTGCTTGAGGTTGAAGTTACGGTTTCTTCCAAACAGCCAGAAAGACACAGGAGAAATATTTTTCTCTGTTCTCATTTCACTATGAGACTGCTTCCCCTCCAAAAACCTTCTGAGACCCTTCTAATGAGGAAATTGAAGAGGTTCTCATTTGTTATAAACAATGTGAAGGCAATCTCCTGCAAAGAAAAGATGTTTAAAAAGCAGAACCACAGTGAGGCCCTTATTAAAAGGAGGTTGTTCTCTCAGGCCCAGGACTTTTAGAGAAGCAAGTAATTGGCATACATGTCTAGAGAACAAAAATGTTCATAAGTCATGAACTGTTATTATAATAGGTTTTCTGTGCCCACCAACAACCCAGAAAACACTGGAGCTGGGTCTGCAGGGTCTCATACTTGAAGAGGTAGAATGGGAGATGCATCAGTGAGCTGTGGGTGTCCTGACTAAGAGCACAGTTGCACAGTTTGGGATCTCAGGTTTCTCTGGGGGACCCTGAAGAGCTGGGCTTATGTTTGTAGGGCCTCAGAGTCCTAGAGGATTGGGTGTGCTCCACTTCCTAGGTACAGTGTAGGGTGGAGACCTGTGTTCCATTATAAAGGATGGATAATTGTGAAGTGACTGGGGCGGGACAAGGCATGCTATTTTCCTTTTTGGAATTTGCAGAATACCAAAGAGCATATCCCTATTCCTGTTGCATACTTTCCTGGGATGTAGGCTCACCTCACAGGTCCACCTGGAATGGGAGAGCAGTCAGCACAGAGGTGAGCAGCCTACTAGTGGCCTGATCTGGTTTCTCCCAAACTCCCTGACCTTAGATGCAGCACAGTTTGGTGGAGAGACTCAGGCTGCAAGTGAAGAGACTGGGTTCAAATCCTGCTTGTGGTGATGGACAAGTTACATTCTCTGAGGGTGTTTGCTTGCATATAAAATGAGAATAGTATCTCATAGGGGTGTTACAAGAAAGATCTTGACTATAAAATATTTGCTTATAATGGAGCAAGTTAATTAGATGCAGAATGTAAGCAGTGTGTGTGCTAACTCACTTGATGTTCTTGATGATGGTTCTTCGGTGAGCATAAGGTCACCTCATCAGGTCTGCGTCCTCCTAACCAATTAGAAAGCAAGCGTTTAGGGTCTTGGCTTCTCAGCTGACACAGAGGCTAAGGTACATAGTCAGCTAGAGCTATATCTAAGAATGGAATGTAAAGCCAGGAACTTTTCTTTTCTAATTTCCTCTCGCCTTACTCCCATTCTTTCCAACTTCCTTTACTACTTCATTCTTTTTCTTCCAGTTCTTCAGTAACGAGCAATGTATTGATGTGTATATGTACAAAAAAGGAAATATAAAACACTGTAGAAGGTATTCCTGCATTGCTTCCAACAAGTTTTTTGATTTTATACCTCTATGAAAAACCAAAATTTCTCCCAGTACTATTTTCTGGTAAATTAAAATTTGTATTAATTAATTAGTTAATTAATTAATTTTTAGACAGAGGGGAAGGAAGGGAGAAAGAGAGGGACAGAAACATTAACGTGTGGTTGCCTCTCACGTGTCCCTCACTGGGGACCTGGCCCACAACCCAGGCATGTGCTTTGACTGTGAATTGAACCAGCAGCCCTTTTGGTTCACAGGCTGGCATTCAATCCCCTGAGCCACACCAGCAGGGCTAAATTTTTTTCCACAAATAACTTATGATCACTGAGAGAAATTATTTATTTCCTATAAAGAAACCATGCATGTAATAGTTGCTTAAAATATACTGACCCAAAACATCAATAGAAGAGAAACTACCTTTAGAGGCATAATAAAATAAAATTTTAAAATATGTGCCATTGATACACATTTTAAAATCTTCCTTTTAAATTTAAAACGTTTTCCATTTTAACAAAAAATGGAAGGCCTTTGAAGAAAAAAGCCTGATAAAGCTTTGGTCACTGTTTAAAAGCTGCCTTCAAAACATTTATAATAAACAGTTTGAATCTATCTGGTTGTGTATTCTACAGATTAAAAACTGTCCTTGGTAATCTTGGCTTCTTGGCCATAAAAGGAGAGAAAGAATGTATAATGTTTTACACATGGAAAGAGAGATAAATCACAGAATCTTACAGTGTCACCCAAAATATAAGCTATAGCAGTCCACAGAGTTTTGTTTGGGGTGATTTGTTATAGCTCTTAAAATAGACTGTTTTGGATATAATTAGTTATACATATACATAACAAAATTTGTCATTTTAATTTTTTTTTAATATATAATTCACTAGGATTGGCTACACTTGCAGTGTTGTACAACCATGACCATTATCTGTTTCTCGAACTTTTCATCATCCCAAACAGAAAGTCCGCATCCATTAAACAGTAACTCTTCCTCTCTCCTAGTCCTCCGTTCTACTTTCCGTCTCTATGGATTTGCCTAATCTAGGTATCTCATATAAATGGAATCAAAAAATATTTGTCCTTTTATTTTTGGTCTGGCTTATTTCACATAGTATAATGTTTTCAATGTTCATCCATGATCAGATTTTTCTTCCATTTAATGGCTTCTATTCTTGAGGACAGATGAGGGTTCGGCTGCCAGGGATGCTCCCCTCCCCCGCTGCTCCCCTCACCCTCTCAGGGAGGGAGACAGGAGTGGTGTCAATAGCAGCTGAAACTGAGGAATGAGAATTTATCAGCAAATGGGGTACAGGGTGTGATGAGAAGGAGAAGTGGGGACCCAGCATGCGGGTTACAGACGCATGAGGTCAGGGCTCTACAGGAGGCAGGCGAGTAGGAGAGCAGCGTGAGAAGACAGGACAGCACGGACAGAGGTTGGGGGATGTGCACATCCTGCCCCTTCTCCCAGGGGTGGCCTCTGTCCTGCTTTACAGCTCAGGTTCTGTGTATTCTTTCTCCTCTTTATCAACTGCATTCTCAGTTAATTTTCAGTAGCTAGAGTCTTCTGTACATTTTATAGTCTGAACTAACCTGCTAACTGCATAGAGAACCTCCCTGCCCTGGAATGTTGATTCACAATTAAGGCCATTCTAATGTCCTAATTTCTAACGGAATGTGCAATATCTGCCCAGAGTGAAGGGGACCTTGTGACAAGACCTTGTGTCTGTTTTCAGTCATGTGGAAGAAAACAGAGAACCAGAGCCCAGGAATTATCAGGGCGTTAGAAATAAAGGAGGAAAAACAATGTCTAAGAAAAGAATCACGTCACAGCGGGTTCTCCCAGCACAGACACAAGGCCCGCAGGAGGGGCTCCCAGTGGGGCCAACCCCGGACACATGGCTCCGACTTGTCCAAAGGCCTGAAAAGTACATAACTAACTCTTTCGTCATTTTTTTCCACCTGGATGTTGCTTTATATCTGGATGAGATTTCATGTATTTGCTTGCCTGACTGATGTTATGACCCAAGAGATGAGGTCTTCCAGCATGTTCATTTCACACTCTGGGTGCTTCTCCATTTCTATCTAAAACCAGACAGAAGCTGTCGTAGGGAAGAGGTTTCATGATCTCTTTTCTCTTCATATCCCTTCCCTCTGCTTCAGGCTTTTACTTACCCTTCTGTTCAGCCACTCTCCCCCAACCTTACTATTCACTTTATGTTTAGGTGTTAAAGAAAAGCCTTGTCAGTCACAAAGAGAGTGCCTCTCCTTTGAGAACTGGGATCTGCGTGGGGGAGGGCAGGCACTGTCACCTGTGCAGTCTGACTCATTCTAGACGTTGGGTGTGAAGCCCCTTTTTGCCATTGGCTCTTGGCATATTTAATTGTTTTGTGGAAAATCTGACCTACTTATCTCCCTGAAATGATAGAAATAATGCTCACTTAACGTGAGAGAGAATTTTTTTAAGTTAAAATTCCTTCTGCAAATTATTAACCAACAGTAGTAAGGTATTTTCACAATAGGTTTTATGTGACCTGTGATAGGAATTTGGAGTTGTAAATTATCCAAATTCCATTCCATATTCAGAAAGGAATATCCAGAAACCACACAGATGTAAAAGTTTATATTCCAAATACACATTTTCCACACAAAGTTAAGACATTTCTGTAAACAAGGTTTTTTTTTTCTAGAGAGAGAAGAAAGCTAGAATGATTAATAATGGCTCTAACTCTCAATTTACAAAAAGGAAGGGATGGTTAGCATTTGAAAATATTAACGAAGGCAAGAATTATTACTGTTTAGCAGGCTAACATTTGCTTTTTATGGCTGTCATTTATTAAGTGTATTACTGTACTTCATTTAGTTCTTATAAGAACCCTTTATATGAAGTAGATATTAATATTATCTCCACTTTTAAATAAGGAAACTAAGGCACCAGGAGCTCAAGGACCTAGTACAAGGTCGCAGGCCATGAGTGATGTGTCTGGATTTGGGCATGAATGCCCTTGTTCCCAATTTATCTTTCCCTTTTACACATGTGACATGCTTCCACACATTCTTGCCAGGAAACTGAAAAATTCATGAAGATGTTGGTTCAGTTTTGGAATAAAATTTATTATTTAATGCAAAAAAGTTATCATTTGAATTTTCAAAGTTTTTCTAAAGCCATACTGTGAAACCTTTTAAAAACCAGGTGAAATTACACATTCAACTCTGAGAGATCTCGGGTGCTGTTACTATAGATGAAAATAAATAAATAGCCCAAAACGAGAGTCAAAGGAAAATCGTGGAGCACAGAGATCTATGGACAGAACACTAGTGTTGACAAGTGGGCCTTGTGGCAAGCAGAAAACATCAGTGGACAGCTGGTGGGAGAAGAAAAGCCTGTCCACTGGCATTTTCCTGTTTGCAGGTACGTGCTACTTGAATCTTCAAAGGACTTCTTTGAGTACCAGTTACTGTTCTGAAGCCCTTTTGCATCCCCAAGTAAATGTTTGCAGCAGCCAAGCATGTGCACCTGAGTATGGTGGAACCAAGAGAGGTGAGAGTGGAAGGGACTGGCCCCTGACGGCCAGCTTTCCTTCTGGAAGCCTGTGAAAGAGATGGAGGTGTAAAAAGGATGAAAACATGGTACCCCCACACAAGGGCACATACAGCGCTCTGGTGAACCCAAGAGTAAGAGATGACTGACTGAACAAATGCCACATGGGCAGAACAAAGAGACCTCAACTCTGAGTCTCTGTGTTTTCTGTGGCCTCATCACTGTACCTCAGAGGCAGCTGTGGTGTGGTTGAGCTGACCACTCCAAAGTGAGGCAGGACTTCCTCGCTGCACCTCCTTGGCTACGTCAAGTACCTTTGCAAGCCTCACTTTGCTCCTGGTCAATGAGGGACTATGATTCCCATTGCCCATCCTGGAAAATGCAAATAGCAAGGTACTGTACACACCTCGTGGGGTATTCTTCCCTCTTCCCATTGTTTCTCTGGGGGATGCATCGCTCTTCCCAAACCCAATGTGCTGTGGGTGGGAGTGATGTCATTGAATGGTAGAATCAGAAAATCAAAGGATCAGAAGGGACCTGGGGCATCTGCTTTCATCATTGGACAGACTGTGGCTCAGAAGTGTAGGCATGCTGGCTTGTCAGAGATGAGCAATCTGCCCCAGTGGGGAACAGCCACAGCCGCAGAGGGTGCATCAGGGGAGGAAGCAGGATATAGCTTTCAAGCAGAAGGGACTTCCTTATTAAGCCTCCTTTACTCTGTCAACTCTGAAACCTTTAGAATCCAGCTTGATTGCATAAATAGATTTGCCCGCAGCCTGGGAGGAGCCATCCTAATAAGTGCTGCCATGAGTTTGAATAAAGGAGTTGAAAGGAGTTTACCTTGCTATACCCTTATCCTTTTATATACCTAGGTGAAGGTTTTCCAAATTGTTATAGCTTACACATAAAGATCGAACAACATCTGCATTTTCTCAGACCAGCATTTCATATGTGAAACTGGGTATAGATTTGGTGTCATTTAGAAGACAAAAAACTATACTGATGTGGCAATAACATCACAAAGCACATTTTGTACATAAGAAAAGTACATTGGTGAGCACTACAGCCTTGCATTTTGGCAGGGCCACACCATGGAGTGACACCTAATAGGAATGAACACCTTAATATTCAGTGAAGTTCTATCCCATGAGCCTGATCCACAGTGCTCCGTCCCCAGCAAGGCAGGAGCTGTCGGAGTCTCTGGAAGAGGAATAACTCTCATGTCCGTGCGTGTGTCAAAGGTGGGGGCAGCTGCTCAGGTTTCTTTGGTTGTCAGGCTGGCGCTCAATCCACTGAGCCAAACCAGCCAGGGCTACCTCAGGATTTCTTGGTGGCCACTCTGCTTTAGCTGTTGAGCTGTCGAGGGGCTGCTGTGGACATTCAATGATCTGGGTGCTTTAACACTGTCTGGGATGTGCTGGCTCACGAACATAATAATGCTAGCAGAAATAGTTATGGTTTAGGGCATCATGCTTCTTAGCCTATGTTCACAAAAGAAGACAGGATCACAGATGATAAAACTGGCTTCCTTGCTTTTATTCACCTAAACCTGGGGCTGTTTTCATTCTTCCACACAAAGCCTTTCCTAGCTAAAGTCTTGCCTGGGGCCCTCAGACCAGGGGGCAGGTCTAGGCAGGACTAAGTTTTGCAGGGAGTTCCTCCCTCCACTCTGCTGGGTGCTCATCCTTATCCCAAGACAGTATTGTGCTGTGGGCCCACCTTACCTTCTACTGGAAGCATCTTTATTTCCAGCCCCTACCACAGTGTCCCAAGAGCTCTCAGCCTCTAGGGGTTTCTCAGGCTACTTGAGCAGGTAGCATCCTGCCCCTTGCCCCACAGCTCAGTTACTGAACTTGCTTAGTTGAATCACCTTGCAGTCCCCTGAATGGTGGTGGAGGCTGTTAGACAGTTGAGAGAGCTTCTGCTCTGCAGGAATCGCAAAACCATGGGCAAGCATCCCCGCTCTCCCCTTGAATCACTTAGAGTGTGCCTTGTTGTTAAAGTTGGTAGTCCAAGTTGTCATGAGTTGGAGAGAATTGTTGAAGATTTATCCAAGGGGTAGGAATGGCTTTATGCAGAATGCTAACCAGTGACGCTTTTGAGGTTTCAGAGCATTTTGGTGGGTGATGAATGGAGCTGAGTGGTGGCTTCAGGTAACAGGGCTCTCAGCAGACTGGTCAGCAAGTTGGCCTCTGCCTGGTAGGGGAGCCTCTTGGAGAGGAAGCAGTCAGTTTGGTGATTAGAACCTCGGATCCATTTTCTGTCCCCAAATGTCCATTAGATCCTTCTCTGTTGGAAGATGTATCTGATGATCCCCAGCAGCAGAGAGCGAATCCTGCCTTGGGACTAACCCTCCAGTTCAGTTTCCTGTTCATTTCTGCCTTGTTTGAGGGCCCGAGATCAGTCTTGTCCATCGTTTCCGGCAAAGGCAACACAGTGTTAGGTTTAGTGGGGACATTTGCATTAGAATCAATTTCGTTGTCCTTAAACTATAACATCTTTTTTTATTTGAAAGAATAATACATATTAATTTTGACTATTTCAGAGAAATACAAAAAGTCTGTAAAGAAAAACATGAAGTTATCCATAATTCTACTACTTATTGACAAGACCTCTTACATTTTAGTGTTTTTGCTTCCAAACATTCCAAAGACAAAAATATTTAATCTTAAATTATATTTACATCTTTAATCTTGCATTTCAAATGTTGGCATTTAATAAAAGATTACTCATGTCATTTAAAATTTTCAGTAATCATAATTTTAATGGCTATACAGTAGCATATCAATTGTTTTCTGCGCAATCAGAAACATTATGTGCATGATGTTATTCTTTCCAACATGATGACAATTTTCAAATACAGTGAAGCTTAAAGAATTTTGTAACAAATACCTATATATTCATCACCTACATTCTGCATTTTACCATATTTGATTTATCACATATCTATTATCCATCTGCCACTCTATTAACCCATCTTATTTTTGACATTGAAAATAAATTGTAGACACATTCACTTTTTCTGTACACGTTAACTAGAGCTTAATTTTTGCAGACACTTTGGGTTAATTTATATGTACTGAAATGTACATATCTTAGATATACTGAGTTTTGACAAATGTGTACATAAATTTTAATAATGTGATAGTACACTATGATTTAGAACATTATGCAAAATCAAATAGAAGGTTCAAGGGGTATCATGGCAGATTATTAGGAAGTTGTATCACAGGTAATTCAGAATTTTCCCCTATGTTCTTTTGTTTGAAAGCTAAATAAACAAACAAAATTACTAAATATCTTCTCATGTTACAGGTGCCTGAAAAACAGTGAGTGATAGATTTTTTTCTGGAAAGGGGGCAACATTTTGTGTGTGTGTGTGTGTGTGTGTGTGTGTGAAATACTGGCATTTAATAAAAAATTACTCATGTCACTTAAAATTTTCAGTAATCATAATTTTTAATGGCTATATAGTATTGTATCAACTTATTGGTCACCTGCTAAGTGAGTGAACAGAGACTTCTGAAATGTGGGCTCTAATTTCATATTTCATGTAATGCTTGGTGGTGTGGCTGAGTGCCTGCACAGAGCTGCACATGAAGATGGGAACTCCTACAGTTTGGGAGAAGGATGCTTAGTTTTTGGTGTAGTCATTATGGTTTTGCAATGGTCATGATTTTCTATTTTTCTTTCTGCATACTAAGGGTAACTTACAGTTTTATTTTATCATCTTAGTTTCATTTATTTTATCATGTTTGGTTGAACATGATAAACATTTTATCATGTTTTAGCATGTTTTAGCCAGCAATTTTCCAGTCGTTAGGCCTCAAAATATGTGTCTCTAAGGTTTAAAATGAACCAACTAGCCCACGTTGTATCACATTCCTCAATGTGCAGCGACCTGTCATTTTTTATTATCATGTCCTTTCCCAGGAGAAAGCACCATTGGTAGGCAGGGTGTGCTGGGGTCTCTGTGTGTTCCAGGTGGGCCTCACAGCCTGGACAGTGTGGCTCTGGCCTTCCCTCTCTTGGTCTTGGCTGCCTGGACTCCTAATCCAGCTCTGACTTTTAGAGGAAGAAAGAAAGGGATAGAAATGTCAATGTGTGGTTGCCTCTCACATGCCCCTTTTATGGCTGTACCTTTCTTCAGCCTAAGAGTCTCAATATAATTCTCCTCCTCTTCTCATTTACTTTGTGGTATTTTGTCTCTGGTAATAGTTTTATACCTTTTCCAAATAAGGACTTTTGCTCTCTGCAGCTCAGATCCTTTCAGAAACAATTCGAGTGCCAACAAGTATTCTACGACTATGAGGTATCTTGTGAGCAGAGCAATTTGCAACCATTCCTAGAATAGTTCTTTGTGCTCTTTCTCTAAAGAAAGGAGAGATGCATTGGATGAGAAAACCCAGCAGTGAGGGGCTTTGAAGACTTGAGAAAACAAAGAGAAAAACAGCCCTTATTGGGTGATTGGGTTGTGGGAGGCCTGAGGTCAGAGGCAAGGGTTGGAGTCAGAGTCAGGGTGGTGCCCCATCTCCATGTCTGGGGCACCTTGGAACATTACCTAAGTTCTGTGTTTTCTTGTCTGTTAGTGATAATAGTATATGCCTCTCAGGGTTCTCATGAGAATGCAATGAAATTAGACGAGCGAAGAAAGAGTTCAGCATTGTGCCTGGCACATGTAAGTGCCCAACAAATGGTATCGATAGTTAATATCATATTGTCCTCCCAGGCAGGGCCAAAGAGACAGGGTTTCTTTCCCTCTATGGCCATGGAGGTTTTATTTTTATTTTTTATTATATTTTATTTATTATGCTTTTAAAGTCCTGATTTTTCCCCCTTTGCCCTCCACCACGCACCCCCCCTCAGGCAATCCCCCCCACCATTGTTCATGACCATAGGTCACACATACAAGTTCTTTGGCTAGTCCATTTCCTATACTGTATCTTACATCCCCATGGCTATTCTGTAACTACCTATTTGTACTTCTTAATCCCCTTACTTCTTCACCCAATCCCACCTGGCAACCATTGAAACACTCTATATCCATGATTCTGTCTCCATTCTTGTGTGCTTAGTGTGGTTTTTTTTTTTAAAGATTTATTTATTTATTTATTTATTTATTTATTTATTTATTTATTTATTTATTTTAGGCATAGGGGAAGGGAGGAAGAAAGAAAGAGATAGAAATGTCAATGTGTGGTTGCCTCTCACATGCCCCTTACTGGGACCTGACCTGGCCCACAACCCAGGCATGTGCCCTGACTGGGAACCAACCTGGTGACCCTCTGGCTTGCAGGCCGGCACTCAATCCACTGAGCCACACCAGCCAGAGATGTTTTTTTAGATTCAATTGTTAATAGATGTGCATATATTGCCATTTTATTGTTCATAGCTCTGATATTCTTCTATTTCATAAATAAATCCCTTTAAGATTTCATTTAATACTGGTTTGGTGATGATGAACTTTAGTTTTTTCTTGTCTGAGAAGCTCTTTATGTGCCCTTCAACTCTGAATGATAGCTTTTCTGAGTAGAGCAATCTTGGCTATAGGTCCCTGCTTTTCATGACTGTGGATATTTCTTGCCAATTCCTTGTAGCCTGCAGTTTGTTTTGAGAAATTAGCTGACACTCTTATGGAAACTCCCTTGTAGGTAAATAACTTGTTTTCTCTTGCTGCTTTTAAGGGTCTCTCTTTGTATTTAACCCTTGGCATTTTAATTATGATGTGTCTTGGGACTCAGCCTTTTTGGGTCCATCTTGTTTTGGACTCTCTGTGCTTCCTGGACGTGCATGTCTATTTCCTTCACCAAATTAGGGAAATTTTCTTGCACTGCTTTTTCAGATTTCCAATTTCTTGCTGTTTCTCTTCTCCTTCTGTCCCCCCTATTATGTGACTGTTGGGCCTCTTGAAGTTGTCCTAGAGGCTGCTTATAGTATCCGAAATTTTTTGGATTATTTTTTCTTCTTGTTGTTCTGATTGTTTATTTTTTGCTTCCTTATGTTCCAAATAATTGATTTGATTCTCAGCTTCATCCACTCTATTATTGTTTCCCTATAAATTGTTCTTTATTTCAATTAGTATACACTTCGTTTCTGACTGGATCTTTTTTATGCTTTTGAGGTCCTCACTAAGTTGCCGAGGAGGATTTTCCATGGAATCCAAGGGGAGTTTATGTTTACTGGGTCCTGCAGTGTAACTGGTGCAACTGATTTTGGTGGAAGGCTGTGAGTCCATGCCATGAAGGGGTCTAGTCTCCCTGGGAGTTGTTTTAGGGGCAATTTGAGAACAGGCAAGGGCAGGGGGCATCTTCCAGTCAAGACCCGGTGCTTCTAGCTGAAGGAGAAGCTGATAGTTCTTATTCTCTGTATCTTGTAACACTCAAGTGAAAACTTTAATATGGGTAAGAGAATCTTGATAACTTCCTCCTAAAAGGAAGAAGACTTATGGACTGTTGTTTTCTTATTCTGATTTTATAATTGGATTATAAATCAACGCAAAAAATCTAGGCAACTTTCTAAATAGTAAGAATCTGTAAGAATTCTGAAAATCATCTACCTATATTGGTATCCTCTTTTCCATATAGACTCACAATTTACAGCATCCTAATTTATATTTGCCTCCTTTTATCACCAATCTGAATTTTAAGGCCAGAATCTGTCTCTGAAAATACTTCAGCAATCAAGAGCCTGTTTGTTTTCTGAGACTGGTTGGAAGAAACTGACTACCTTAAAATGGAAAACATTAAGAATTGATAAAGAAGTTCAAATAACTGCCTGACTTCATATTTTATTCAATCATTTAATACTCAGCAAATGCATCACACTTAGATGGATTCAGTTTGGGTCCAGAAATCTTTTTTTTTCCCTTTTTTATAGGAATTTAGAGTTGATTTTCTGGCAGTTGACCAGACTAAAAAGAAAGAGTAGAATTAAAAAGTGGTCACATCCTCATTCTGTGTTCCATTTATTTGATAGTCTGCATTTTTCCCTCTCCCTTATTGTCTCATCTTTGAGTCATCCAGAGGAATGAACCACTCATGAATAGTGTTCATACAAGTTCCCTACACCCAGGGTTCCTTGGCCACTATGCTGGTGAGCTGGGGAGGAGACTGCACCCCAGGCTAGGGGCCTCAGGACTGCTTAGAACTTGGTGAGGGAGCCATATGCCCCCGACCTGCAGTGCAATGGGGTACCTGGCCTGTTCCTCAATCTTTAGGGGGATTCTTGGTCATTTTAAACATGACCAAGTTGTATGCGTAGTTTATACCTCAAGGACCAGCTAATGAAAACAATTTCTAATGATGGAAAAAAGCCCAAGAAGTTGGCAGATAACTTCTGATGAAGCTCCACTGCAGTCCAACATGGGAGATCAGTGGTGGCCTCTTCTTCTGTCACCTCTTTAAAGTACAGATTTCTGTTTTGCAAAAGAAATAGTATTTATAGTAGATACTTTGGAGACTCTGAAAACCCACAAAAATTGAAATCACCTTTAATTCTATCACCTGAAGATGATCACTATTAACATTTTAATACATATTTCTACAGTCTACTTTTCTAACAAACACAGGTAACACATACATATATTTAGATTCTATTAGCTGTAAATTGAAGTCACAAAACATATGCTGTTTGTCAGCTATATTTTTCTTTTAATGTATTGTATTTCCTGAATCTTTCAGTATTCTTCAAAAACATCATGTTCATAACCTTCACAGTCTTTATTTACTATTGTAAAAGGTGCCGTGATGAGCATTCTTACCCATAAATGTTTGCATATATTTCTGCATTTTTCCTTAGGGTGCATTCCCAGAGGTAGAACTACTGGGTCACAATATATGCATTTGTGAGGCTGTGTTGCCCACCTGAAATGCTGCAGGGCCCCTCACTCTTACAGATCTGTGGTAACACCCACCACTGTGGACACTTGCTAATAACACTTGGGGCCATACTTATTTCAGTCTGTTAATTTTTTAGCGAAAAAATGGTATCTTCTTGTTTTAATGGCTGATTGTGTGTTTATTGGCCATTTGCTTATTTTCTTATGAAAGTGGCTTTCCTATTGCTTGCCAAATATTACTCTTTTGTCTACCTTGTGTTAGAAAATTTTTTCCATTTTTGTCATTTGCTTTTTAATACTGTAAATGGTTTCTTTTGATATATAAAAATTAAAAGTCTTACTAATCCATTCTATCAATATTTTTTATTAGATGCTTTGGCTTTTGTTTCTGTGTTTATAAAGGCCATGTCTCAAGAGCAAGTAGAAATCCATCACTTTTCCTTCTAGTTTATTTATGATATCCTAAATCTATATTTTTAAAATTCATCAGGAGATTTTTGATATGTGATAGGGATCTCACTATTTTTTTTTCCTGTTAGACAGTCCCCCCCCCACTGTTTTAAAATGCTGCCTCTATCAATTGTTAATATCTTACAAAGTTTCACATTTGTTTCTGAGCTTCATTTTGTTCCATTGATCTGTCTATTCTTGTTACCAGCACCAAACCATCATATTATATTTTTGTACCTAATAGTATATAACCTATGGTCATCATTCTTCCTTTTAAAGTGTTTTTCGCTGTTTTTACCCATCTATTTTTCTAGCTCAGAGGTGAACAAACTTTCTGAAAAGGGCCAGACAGTAAATATTTTAGTCACTGCAGACCATATGGTTTGTCACAGCTCAGTTCTGCCCTTATAGCAGAAGCCGCCACAGGCAGTAGTGCAGGAGGCCGTGCGTCAGAAAGACCTAGTTATAGAACAGGCTGTGGGTCCATTGTCCCGAGGGCCATAGTTTGCCAGCCCTGTTCTAGATGAATTTTTGAATCATTTCGTCAAGTCCTTCTATCAGCTTACCTCCCTCACCAATAAACAAAAGTTGTTTGTGTGTATATAGATATCCTTATACGCACAAATACTTTTTGTGTGCCTGTGTACCTATATCACATTGTATACACATTATATATTATATGTATATATGGAGACAAAGAAGAATTTGGCTAAAATGTTACCATATTATAAAATGATTTCGGAGAAATGTGACATCTTTATAATATAACATCTTCTTATCAGATACCACCAAGTATTGCTTTATGTTTATCACCAAAGTTTCTTTTGTGTAGGTCCTTCAAATTTCTGGTTAACCTTAATCCTTGCAGTGGTTTTCATCACAGTTGTCACTGTGGCTGGGATCTGCGTTGCCCACTCCGTAATTCGCTAGAAGAATTGCAGGACTCAGAGGCTGTTGTGTGCAGAGCTCAGCAAGGGGAAGAGACCCCTCAGCTGGGTGGGGAGAATGCGCTCTGGCACATTGCTGGCTCCCTCCCATCAGGAGGGCGCACCCAGACTGTGCTCCTTCCTCCCACCCCACGATGCAGCCACCCACGAATCTGCATCAATTTTCAGGAACTACTGTCTCTACTCTTAGCTGTCATCTCACTTCTAGACCATTTTCTTGCAGCGTAGGCAGAATGTTTTCTGTTCTTTGGGAGAATGTGACGCAGTGTGGGGCTCACGGAAGGTGGGTTCCCTGCACTCCCCTTCTTGATTGCCCCAGAATTATGTCCCTGAGGTTGAAGCTTTGGGACCAGTCTCTGTCCCTGCTTCTTTATGGTAACTCTTCCCTGTGGGGAGTCACCGGAGTGTTCACCTCACTCAGCTCACTCTGATCAAAGAAACTCCACTGCTGCGGGAAGAATCTTGGAAAACCTGCTCATTCTGGGGAAGACTCAAGCCTTTAAGACTTGCTTACCTTAACCTGTCAGAAGAGACTGGTTCTCTTTGTGGTGTGACCTTGCCTTTACCAAAAAGCCTAAAGGAAACAAAGCCACTTCTGCAGAGGCATCAGCGACAAGCTTCCACACCCGCCTCGGTTGGCCAGGGATGCCCACACCCATGCTGATTCTATCACCATTTCATCCCTTCTCTCAATTATATTTTTCTCCTCTCAGACCTCCAGCCTCCTACAGGCTCAGGGAGACTAGAATTTTGTTTCTGAACCTTGAAATTCATTCAGTAAGTGGCATGGCCTAGTCTTCTGTGTGAGACAGTTAAATGTAAACAGAACTAAGTCAATTAGCTTAAGGTCTGACTGTTAATATAGGTGACTTGCATAAGAGCCTCTTTTCCCAGCTGTTTCGGTATGTGGGTTGCAGCAAAGGAACGAAGCAGGGAGGGCTCTGAGTCCACCTCAAGTTGAGTTCCCAGAGGACCCTGGTCCCTGCTTCAGTTTAGGGTGAAGCAACAGAACCGTGGGGGTTCTGTTGGCCGTCAGGGAGAATCTCTTCTCGTTCACAGGATTGCCAAGGTCTGAGGGATAGCCAGCCACCTTAACGTTCCATACTGCTTTCTTCCAGCTGGTCTCAGGATCACATGATTTCTCTTGGGTTTCAAATTCTTGCGTCTTCCCCTGGGATGCTTCTCGCTCTTCTTCCAATCAGTTCTTTGTGTCTTCATACTTCACTGTGGCAGGAACTGTCCGCCTCCATGTTAAACCGCTTCAGACACCCTTGTCCTTTTTATTTATAGTTATGTTTATGTTTCAGACACATTTCTTGCCTGTAGCAGGCAAAGGTGCACTGTAATGTATATAAAGCTAGGTAGGGGCCCAACCCACTGAAGGACATGATCAAAGCCACATCACAAATGACTAAATTATGAATTCTCTTAGATTCTTAAGATGTAGGCTTCATCATGAATTAAGAGTGGGTTATTCATGAAGAAGGTTTTTTTCCATAAATGATCCCCCCTCCTCACTTTTCTCCCTCCTACCAATTTTTTTTTAATCTGGCCATTTACTTATAGGCATTCAGGAAACATCAAATCATTTTGATATTAGCTCAAACTTACTAGCTTCATAATTAGAAAGATAAGACAGCCCCAGAAATATTACATGTTTATTTCCAAAACTTTTAACCTTTCCCTCCTCTTCTTGTCTTCCCTTCACTGGTGTATTTTCTCCAAATCACCCCTTTTGTAAATGAAACAGAATAACTGAGGAATACCTGAAATGTAATAATTAGGATTTAAATTCTCTTAGGATTCAAAGATCTCACCAACCTACTTAGCTGCCTTGAAACGTTGACTCTAAGTGGTTACTGATTCCAGTGGGAAAAAAGGGACCTCTGTCCTTGTGCGTGTCCCCTCCCCGCCAGTGTGACCCCTCTGTAACAGAGTCCCTTGGATCTATTTCAGAGTTCCCTGAAACGAAGAGGCAGTCGGGAAACATACAAAGAAAAGAAAACCTTTAACCAGGTAAGCAGAAGTTTCTTTCTAATGTTATAGCTCCTTACAAGGCAATCATCTCATTTTGAATTTTCTTTTAAAATGTTAATGTTGCCTTTAAAATATTCAAAGAAGCATTACCTGCCAAAAAAATTGAACTCACTCAAAACCTCCATGGGTGAAACTTTTCTTTGCAAATAGCTTCTCCTTTTTTTGCTTCTTGCACCAATAAGCTGGTTATTCCTTCAAGAAAGAGAACAGACCGGCTTTGTGTGAGGCAGAATTTGGTGCAGTTCGGGGATCTGGCAGTGCCCGTACTGGTAAAAGTGCTTTGGCTTTCAAAGTCATTCAGACAGTAAACTGGTACAACTCTAGAAAGTTTGGCACTGTAGTGGTAGGTCATTCATAACATACTGTTTTGAGCATTTTTTTTATATGTGCAAGATGACCAGTATTCTAAATGTCCTAAGTGAAAGTAAAATGTTCTCACTGAAAGATGGTGAAAGTGTCGCCCCTCCTATGTACACAGTATGTGTTCTTTGGGGCTTTCTTAGCTTTTCTGGTACATGCTTTACTGGATTCCTTTCTTCTGTAAAAAAAAAAAATCTCTGCCAGTGTTAGGTGTTGGGGAGAACAATGGCATTATTGGGATATCAGGTCCCCAAGCTCCCCGAGCAAGTAGTAATTAGAGAGACGCGGTGAGTGCGGGTAACTGAGAGCTCTGCTGGCCCAGCCCTGTGAACTCCACACTGATTCCTTTGGGTTTCTCCATTCTCCAAACTCACTGATTCCCCAGAGTACCCTTCAAGGAGGGCCAGGCCGTGTGAACAGCAGGAATGCCAGAGATTAACTGTCCCCTTCCACCTTCTCTGCTCCCCAGTCTCACTCCGGCATTCACTGATAATGGGGGAATTGAAATCTACCATCCCACCACTGGGCGCTTGAGCCCTCCGGGGCTTCCAGTATGTTTCAGTGTACTGGCTCTTGACCAGGGAAGATCTTTTCCTTAAAAGGGTAACTGCCACCCCATTCTGGAAGGGACAACATGGCACCTGTGAGTAAATCAGGCTGAGAATAGCCACTGCTGCCCCTCAGGAGTGTTTGTGAAGTCATGGGCACTGGGAGTGTGTCCAGTGCCCCCAAAGCCTGCAGTGTCATTGAGAAAGGAGTTTCTGTCCAGCAGAGTGGTGGAATGGAGCGCCTTGGGAACTGCAGGTCTGCAACCAAAACCCAAAGGAAACCGGCACCCCGGCGCAAGGTAGGAACATAAGCAGTCAGCGTTTGGGGTGCTGGCTACACATCAGACTTGCAAGCCAAAGAATATATACCAGTAGTGATATATTTTTGTTGCTTGACAAGGCCCTTCTGGCTGGTGGTGGCGGTGGTGGTGGTCCTGTGTGTGTTCTCCCCCATGCCATGCTTGCCTTCTCTGCTTGCCACAGGGACAGTGCCATGTGGAAAGTTTGACTCAACCTTCTGCTTTCATACTGCATTCCTGGAGCTAGCTATCTGATGATCTCTTGAACTCAGAGCTTGATATCCTTCAGCTTAGGATTCAGCCTAGACCCCTCCCCCAGAGTTTTGGCAGAGTGGAAGAAAGTCTGTGGTTACAAGATAAGATGGGTAGCCGGCCTCCCGCTGCTTTGGCTGAGGCTGTGATTCTCCATCTTGTTAGAGGAGTAACTTCCCACCCCCAGAACAGCCTGAGGCCAGCTCGCCTGGCCTCCCCAGCCCCCACGCCGGCCCCAGAAGGCGCAGCACATTCTCCAGCCACTTCAAGGCTGGCCCCTTTGTGAAATGCACACTTTCCCTTGGCTTCAAAGATTGTCATTTTTTCAAAACCTGCTTTGTTCTTGGTGGCAGGCCTGATAACGCATGGGTGTTTAGTAGAAATGACAGCTTGCTTTAATCATATGTAAAAATTCCTGCTGTGTGTATAGTTCTTTCTTTAAGGAACAAGAAGACTTTTTGGATACTTTATCAACCCTCAGGTAATTTGGAATTGGACCCCCATAAGAATCTGTTATAGAGTCTTGCTTCTTAAACTAACCCAGATTTAGGTTCAAGGAGATGGAGGAGAATGGTTCTGGTTTGCGGTCAGACCTGTGGGGAGGGCGGATAGAAGGGCAGTGGTTCAGGGTTCAAGGTTTCCATAAATCAAGGCAATTTGTGGGCTTTTTAGGATTTTCCTACTCCAAACACTTTTAACCAAGCATTTCAGAACCCTTGTGGAAGGTGTGGGTTCCATGTGTCTCTCAGAGATCCTACCCACTTCCTCAACTTCTCAGTTCCACTTTTGGGGGAAGGAGGGATCGCCTGAGACTTCCCAAACTTGATTTGGGTTAAAAGCTGCCTGAACTGAGCAGGTAATTCAGCCCCTCATTGATTCTTTCTCAACCTGGCCTCCCGTATCAGCGCCTCACCAATTGCAAGTTTCCATGGAGGCAAGGTCAGGCTGTTGACCACAACAGGTGGTCTTGCCAGCCTCTGGGTCTGCCCAGGCTGGAAGTGGACAGAGGATGGAGTTCCTTGTGACTGGCGACACAGTCTTCCATGACCTCTGCCACCATCCTCAGGTACAAAGGTGAATTTCTCCACTTCAAGGTGGAGATAGGATTACTTAGATGACTTTGGACAAAGGACAAGCACTAGCTATCAGTGTAGTGATGGGGCCAAGGGCACTGCCTTGTTTCCCTGTCCCAGGCTTTTTACTCTCAAACTAATCCATTTACAAAGTATTGACAGTCTATCTCCATTGATTTCTTGGGAATCTAGGTTTAACACAAAATTGGAAAGGTACTTTTGATTGTTTACTTTAGAAAGTTTTATGAAGTTGAGGTCATTTAAAAGTTACGTGCCATTTTATGGTACATAGTAGGAATTCAGTATTTACTGAAAGAATGAATAAATCAACAAGTAGCATGCTTTCCCATTAGAATTATTATTAATTATAATATATGTCTTTTATAGTTCATCTGTTCTATGTGGATATATATATATATATATATATATATATATATATATATATCATTGCCTGACCAGAGGCGATAACCCACTTTGCCCAGTGTGACTTGGCAGACAGCTTTATTTTCCAGTTATTCACAGAAATCCTTTTTATGTCTGTTTAACCCTCTAAAACCCAAGCTCTTAATGGGATAAGTTCTTAGAACACAAAGACCATACACTGTTCCCATTGGTGTTTATACATTGCTCTCTGATGCACAGGGGTGGAAAAAGAAAGCAGAATTACAGGCTTCTTCCCCTAATATTAATTGCATTTCAGACAAAGCAGAAAGTTGATATCAGGATGATAGAGTATGCAGATTTATCATACAAACCACTCTGCTGTACATTATTTCATTTGACCTTCAAAACGACCTTGTGATCGAGTGAGGATCCTGCTTTAGACATAATGAGACGATTCAGGAGGGCTCTGTGATCAGCCATGGTGCCAGGGACCGAAGGGGTGGAAGTGGGACTCGGTGGCATGTTTGACCCCAAGCTTGGAGGACTGATTTGTCCCCTGCTAAGGGGATGGCAGGGAGAGCACTGTCCCTCAGAAGATGACCAGATGGCACCGGGCCCTTCTCTCCATGCAGCACTGGCCCATAGTGGGCCTTGGATTTTTCCTCAAGTCTGACCTGTCAGATCACTTTTTAAAAGGATGTATGATACAGGGAAGAGGGCTCTGGGTGGGTGGAAGGATGAAAGTTGGGGGTCATGAAGAGAGGTTTAGGTTTTTCTATGTTTTTCTGACTAATGGTGAGAGTGTGGCAAAAAAAAAAGGCATAGAATGAGTGTAAAAGCTTTGTCAACTCCGCCAGGCACAAACTGATCTCAAAGAACTCATTCTCCCCCTGGGGGTTCACTTATTCCAGACATCGGTTTTATGACTCCCCCTCTGCTGAGGTTGATGGGTTTGACTGCCCTCAAGCTTGCTGTTGAGTTCTCTGTGTGCTGAAGTCTTTGTCCCCGTGACAGCCCTTTGAAACTTTTGATAGCCAGTCAAAGAGGAGTGACTCATGACAGTTGTCATTTTTCCCATTCACTGAATATGATAGAAAACCTTTGTGCAAGCCCAAATCAAAGTTCATGTAGCTTCAAGGCTTTGAGACCTGCACTGTGAAGGCAGAGTCAACTTTCCAATTGGCCAAAAAGTGCCCTCTTGACCTCAGCCAAACAGTGTGGGCATTCAGCAGCAGAAAGTCTGTTTTGGTGACCCCCAGAATCCTCTGGTATTCCAACAAGAACCACTTTTCAGGTTTTGAAACACTTACCTTCTTGCCCTGGGTTTCTGAGTTTACTTTCCTGCTGTGTTATAGCAACTAAAGGGAGCGGAACGTAACCCAGGGCTCTGAAGTTGCACTTGCATGGAGGAAGGTTGTGAGTAACTCAGGTGTTCAGATTTGCAGTAACCAATTCATACTAACTGTCAAGGCTTGATACTTACTCCACACCCTGACTCCCAAAGCACCTCCATGCCTGTCATCTCATAATTTTGTCCTCATGCCATCCTTGTGATACACAGGGGATAGAGAGCCCAGGGGAGGGGGAGAACTGAATTGCCATATCTCAGTTTCTCAGCAAGTCAGTGGAAAACCTGGCACTGATTTGATGTCACCTGACCTCCCCCTCCTGCTAATACCTGTGCGTTGCTGACCACTTGGGATGAGGGAAGTCTGCACCGTAGAGGGAGTGAGTGGCAACAGGTAGAAGTGGCTACTGAAGCCCGTCTGCCTGCACCAGGCTTAGCAAGGGGTCCTGCTTACTCCCTCCGATGCTGATGATTAGTCAGATTGGCCCACGAGGTAACGAGGATCACCCATCACCAGTGGGTGTTGAGTCTTGTTTCATTTTCACATTCTTCACTCATCACCTGTATGATGGTTTTCGTGTGCACGTTTCTTCCAAACTAATTATTTAGTTTCTTTTGTTTTTGTGACAAAGCAGCAGACGGCAGGCCTTGGCCACGTCCCCTCTGCTAAGGCCCCAGCTCCCCTTGGCTTTGTTTCGGCCCCTTCTACTGTAACTGACACACTGACAAGAAGATAGGTGTTTTGTGTTTGTATGTGTGTTGGGGGCGAGGTGCAAGGGAGATCATCGTAAACATGAACATTTGGTATTTTCAAATAACCCTACTCTTGGGCTGTTCTTTCCTGGCAGGATGACAGTGCTGATTTGAAATGCCAGCTTCAGTTTGCCAAAGAGGAAGGTTCCCTGATGCGCAAAAAGATGGCCAAGTTGGGGAGGGAGAAGGATGAGCTGGAGCAGGAGCTCCAGAAATATAAGGCCCTATATGGTGACGTGGACAGCCCTCTGCCCACAGGGGAAGCCGGTGGGCCTCCCAGCACTAGGGAGGCTGAGCTGAAGCTGCGGCTGAAGTTGGTGGAGGAAGAAGCCAACATCTTGGGCCGAAAGATTGTGGAGCTGGAAGTGGAGAACCGAGGCCTCAAAGCGGAGATGGAGGACCTGCGGGGCCAGGAAGAGCGAGAGGGCCCAGGTCGGGACCACATCACAGCCATTCCTACCTCACCCTTTGGTGACTCCCTGGAGTCCTCGTCAGAGCTCCGCCGTCACCTGCAGTTTGTGGAGGAGGAAGCAGAGCTGCTTCGAAGGTCCATATCTGAGATTGAAGACCACAACCGGCAGCTGACTCATGAGCTAAGCAAGTTCAAGTTTGAACCACGGCCAGAGCCCGGGTGGCTGGCAGAAGGTGGAGGCAAGGGCATGGGTGGTGGGGCTTCCCTGCAGGAGGAGCTGAAGGCTGCCCAGCTGCAGATCAGCGAACTGAGCGGGAAGGTGCTGAAGCTACAGTATGAGAACCGGGTGCTGCTGTCCAATGTCCAGCGCTATGATCTGGCTGCCCACCTAGGCCTGCGTGCCCTAAGTCCCCGGGACAGTGACGCTGACAGTGACACAGGCAAGAAGGAGAGTGATGGGGAGGAAGGCCGCCTACATCAGCCCAAGCGGGAGGGCCCCATTGGCGGCGAAAGTGACTCGGAAGAGGTATTCGAAAAGACGTCGGGCTTCAGCAGCGGAAAACCGTCAGAGGCCAGCGAGCCGTGTCCGGCAGAGGTCCTAAGGGCCAGGGAGGACTCTGAATGCTTGGTGAGCATAAAGCACGAGGCTGAGCAGCTAGAACGGACCATGGAGAGCCTCATCATGGACACCAATGGCTTTGTGGACGACCTGGCCTCACCAGGGACTGGCTTTCAGGGAGAGGGGGGCAAGAAGGAGCCCCAGCTGCTGGGGACCATCAATGCCAGGATGAAGGCTTTCCGGAAAGAGCTCCAGACCTTCCTGGAGCAGGTGAACCAGATTGGGGATGGCCTAAGGGAGCGCCTGGAAGGCTTGTCCCCATTGCCCCACCTCACGGAGTCTTCTAGCTTCCTCTCTACCGTGACCTCCGTGTCCCGGGACTCCCCCATCGGGAACCTGGGGAAGGAGCTGGTCCCAGACTTGCAGGTAAGGGGGCTCCTGGCTCTGCCTCCCTGCTCAGTTTTGCTCTTCCTCCTCCTTGCTGGCATTGCTGCACTTGAACTCATTCTGCTCACGGCTGCTTGGTTATGATTTCAAACCTGCATTGTACTAAAGCCTCAAGTGTCAACCAAATCCTTTCTATTGGTTGGGGTTTTTTTAAGTTCTCTTTTATTTCTTTGTTCTTTTCCCCCTTTTCCTCTCTTATTTTTAACTGCATCGTTGCTCTTGGCTTAGAGGTCCTCCCTCATGACACAAGGCTAATCCCAATGGAGGCGATAGGGATCGACTGTGCAGTCCGTCCTTTCTCCTTTTTTGGTGTCTCAGACGACTGGCTGTCCTGATGAAGAAGCAAAGAGGAGTTTAAAACAAAATGAAAACTCATTTCACAGTCAGGAGAATTAGCAGACTCGCTCAGGAGCATTTGCAACCCTACTTGGGTTTATTGCCGAAGGGACACAGTGCAGTTGTGAAAGGCCCTGGGCAGCCAGGCCTGCCACTCCCACTGGAAGATGAGCCAGAGTGGGGGAGAGGAGCACGGTTCTGAGAAAAGGATGGTTTTGATGGAAAATCTCGCTGCCAGCTTGCTCCCCCCGCCCTCCCTGAGCTGGGGGTGAGGGCGGAGTGGAGTAGCCGTCCCAGGACTGCTCTCCTGTGCATCGTCCTTGGGTGCATGACCCAGCTGCCGCCCTGGATTATGGCTTTGGCTGCTCGACCACAAGCCAGGATGGAGGAGCCTTGTTTCCGTATCCTTCAGGGGTAGTGTGCTTGCGGTTATGTCTGTGACTCATGCATCCCCATTGCATGCGCCTCATAACCAGTGTTTTGCATTCTTCCCCTCTTCTCTCTTTTTGCTTTTCAGATCTTTCAGCCCATCATTTTGCTCATCCTCATTTCGGTTCTGTTCTCTTCACTCTCTTATGCCACTGTGTTTAAGTTGGTTTTTCTATTCATGCTTTTCTTCATCTGGTAGTGTTCTCAGTCTTCTACCTTACCCATTTTTGTTTTCTTTATCCTCCCTCCCCACCCTACCCCCACCCTCTGATCCTTGGTGTTTTATTTAAAAATTTAAAAAAACAACCAAATCCCTCCATGCACCTAACAGTCCAAACTGAGAGATCAGATGGAGTGGCAGCTGGGCCAGGAGCGAGGGACCGAGCGGGAGCACCTGCCCCTCCGAGCCTCGCGGGAGCTGCACCGTCGAGCTGATGGGGATGCCAGGAGCTGCAGGCCTGGAAGCCAGAGCTGTTTCAGTCTAGAGGTCAGCAAGCTGGTTGGTCCCACCAGCCACCCCCCCACCCCTTGCCCTCCTACCCCTCTCTCTGCCGTATAGGTGGCTCTGTGACATTTCCTGAGTCTGGGGCCCTTAGGGAGCATGGTGGGAGAGTATAGAACCAGGGGGATGTAACTGGAAGCAAACTGCACTGCATGCAGCCAGAATGGGAGGGTCTACACAGAGCGAATTCAGGGAACTGCCAGCACCCCTTGTCAGGCAGGCATCATCCCACCCATAGAACTGTGTCAGGACCTAGAGGCACCTGAACACAAGACTCAGGAGACTGATTTGTGAGCATCATCACCTGTCTTCTTGTCAGACGATAAAGAGATAAACCAAGCACTGTTTTTGCTAGTGTGGAGGAAACATCTTCCCCTGTGCCTCATGTTCACATCAGGGCTAGTGTCAGCACTGTCCACTAGCCAGTAGGAGAGTTGAGGAATGCACTCCTGACCGGGGGCTCTTCAGCAGGCTCCCATGTTGTCGTAGTAACCCCTTGTCAAACAAAGCCCTTAGCCACCACAGAGACTTCATTGTATGGAACAGTTGTTAGCAGTCCTGGCAGTGAAAAGCTCCTCCATGCAAATAATTCCACCCAGGACAGAAAGACAGGTGTTGCTAAGGAATAAGTCCCTGACTGATAGTGCTGGTCAAGGCAGGTTATCATAGCGTTAGAGCAACATATTCCAGAGGAGAAAATATCTGGGTAACGAATCTTAATTTATTAATTCTGGTGGGGGATGTTATCATTCAACTCTGAAGCTTCCTAGTGGCTCCCAAAGGGCAGAGTGGAGGGTGGGGCTCTCACACTTGGAAGCAAACAGAAGCTCCTTCTATAAGAAAGTCAGGCATTTGACTAGAAAATAAGCGGCACAGAGGCACTCAAGGCGGAGCCCATGGGCGTTTCGCTCAGCTTGTACCGAATGCCTTGTTAAGGCTGCAGGTCCCACTGTCAGAGGTGGCGGGGGGCAGCCAGCTTTGCCCAGACGTGAGTTCATATATCTTCAATCTGGGGCTTGTCTCTTGTCCTGTAAGAGCGTATGTCACATCTCTACCCTTGTTGACTGGGCACACAGTAACATGAAAATTGCCTCCGAAAAGCTTAAGTGAAACATAAACAGTTTTCAGAAACATGTTGTATAGTCCAACCATTCTTACCTAGTAAAATGGAACACTATGTATTTGGGATTTTCCCCAAATACGGATTCAGTGATGAGTTGTGTCTTGCCATTCTACGGAACTTTCACAGTAAGTGCCTTTGATAATAAACCCGTCCCCCACACAGGGTCTTCATCTGAGAACGCTGGTTGCTTGGGCCATAGCAAACTCACAGTTCTGTACATTTCAAATGGATCGAATGATCCATCTCCAAGACCAGGCTTAGGAAGACATATTTCCCAGCATTCAGTTCACACAGCAGCACTAGTAATGTCCAGCAGGCTGTCACGCTGTTCTGGAATCAACCCTGGCATGGCATCAGGGCTCTGGCTGGGCTCTGGCCCCACGGTGTCCATGACTAGCTCTTTCTCAGGGAACTGTCAGCCTGTTTCGTCATCTGTAAAATGGCCTGCCTGCTTGATGTGGTTATACATGGATGATTCTCAGAGCTGATGAGCTGTTCACTGAAAAATCACACTAAAATGTTCACTGAAAAATCACACTAAAATGCCACCTGAACGTCAAGTACGATTAATAAATGATGAGCGGTAGGTAATATGTCCCACCATTGAAGACTGCAGACAGGCAGGGGTATCAGAGCTGCCCTGGCCATGGGGCCAGTTTGCTCCGCCCACTGCAGCCCTTTTTCGTTCACTACTGGGGCTCCCCTGGTCTGCTACCAGGAGCACAGCTTGGCTGAAAATGGCAGCCCTCTTCTCTCCCATACACTCTTTGAAGAGAACTGCAGCTCCCTTCCCAAATGTGGCAATCATGCAAGACATATCACACACAACCCTGTTTAGTTAAACTCTGATAAAGTGTTGTGTGGTGCTAGGGCACTGATAAGTCTTCCTGTTGCATGCCACATCCATACATGTGCCGTAGTTTCAAAAACCGGCAACAGTTTCAGAAAGAAAGAGAAATACTGCATTGAATCAAACTGAATGTTCTAGGAAAGCTCATCTTCATAGGAGGGAGATTAGCAGAGTTAGTTGGTACCACATGGCAAGTCGGGATCGCCACACGATATAGCCCAGAAGGGAATGTCAGATCTATAGACTCACTGCCTCCTGCTGAGAATGAGAAAAATGAGGCCCGAGTGGAGGGCTGGCCGGTCCGCTCCCCAGGGTGTTGGCGGTAAAACTGGGTCTGGAACGTCCTGCTCGGGCCTGGTCAGTCCCTGCTGCCCAGTACTGCAGGGACTGGGTGGCACTGACACCCTCCCCAAACCCTCCGGGGACAGCTCTGTCTCCTTGGGGATATTTCTAAGCACGGGTCACTCAGGGAATTAATCGCATGGCCAGTGATGTTGCCATGGCCTATTTCTTATTTTTAAATACCTATCCAGTTTTCCATACTTTTATACATTTTAATGAGAACATTAAAAAAAATCACAGTGAAAGGCAGGGTCTAGGAAGCATCATTTTTTAGAAGGGAGAATAGTATGAATCAGAAATTAAACATCATTTGTGTGACTTTTTATTCACTAAGGCAATTCACACAGAAGAGAAAACCCAATTATGTATTTAAGCATGTTATATTTAAAAGTATTCTTTGAAGGTAACACTTTATTTTAGGACCACTTTGATAGCTTTTTATTTTTTTCTTGTATTTTGAGGAGCTGAATGTGGACCCTTGTAGCGTCTGGGTCTGGGAAGCCGCTGTGTTCCTCTGACAGACAGCTTGGTTTGGCCTTCGAGAATTACATTGGGTTAAAGAATGGTATGAGGACAGTTCTAGGGAGAACTCCTAAAGGCCTTTTAATGAGAACATCCCCAAATTCATTGCTTATAACTGCTTCCTGCGAGACTGTGATGGACATGGTCCACATAGCTCCCGGCAGCCTGCCCTAGAAGCTGCTCCTGTGGAAGACATGGCAGTGACTGGGGAAAAGGCAAACAGGACACTCTCATCCAGAATGAGGCCAAGAGTAAAGCTGTACTGGTAGCATATTTCTTTACTCCCTCTTGCAGTGCCCTTGAAATTACCACCATTGTCTGCACAAGCCAACTACTGCCACCTGCAAACCTTCTCCGGCTCTTTTGCCCTTAGTTCCCTGGGCAGGGAGTGGGGCCTGATAGGACACCTAGTATCAGTGGCTTAAAAGAAGAACTAACTTTCTAAATTCCAGCTGAGGTTTTAAAAAAGGATGGATTTCTCAAGTTCCATTTGTGAAATACCTTCTATGATTTTTTTTGCTATATAGATTTTCATATTTGGGGAAAGCGGGGAGAAGGTAAGTTCTTTTTTTTTTTTGAGAATTTAGATATTTTGGACAGGTTAAATTACTACTTATATTTATAGTACCAGTAGCAGCAATAACTACAAAATGAGAAAAATAAAATCTACGTTCTTACACAGAAGCATTTTAGCAAATAAATCCGTGAAGAAGAAGGCCTGCCTCCCAGATGGCACATGTACTAAGTGTGGGAAGGGAATGGTGTACCCCACACCCGGCCTGTTTAGCACAGTCACGTGCAGAGAAAGCTGAAGTCAGAATTCACTAACACTAACAGAGCCATTAATGCAAACACAGGAAAAAAAAGATTCAGAGGGAAAGTATTCCTGGGGCCTGTAGATATTAGCAAGATTCACGCACCAGATTCTTCCCTGACCTTACCACCATGAGAGATTTCCATTTAAGAGACAGCAATGTATAGAATATGTGGTTTGGAATGTTCAGGGCACCTTAAAAATAGTTCTTAATGAGAAGTAGCCAAGAAGGGCACTGGTCAGATTTCAAATATAAATGAAACCACGCCTGTTCCCAGAGGATTGAGTTTCTGCATCAGAGATCTCAAAGGGCTCTCTTCCCTAGCTCCCCCTTTATCCTTTAATCGACGAAGCTCACAGGGCATTTGTGAACACTTATGCCTCAGCTGTGACATACCAGCCATGGTAAAATGATGTGTGTGTGGTTCTATGCCAAGTATGTGCACACATGTGTTGACATCATATACCACTTTTGAAAGAAGCAGTAACAAAACTGGCCTGAACAAAATGGAACCCACCAGAATATGAAGTCATATGGGGAGGGAGTTGAGTAGAGTCCTAATGTGTAAGTAGCATTTTTAGGTATTAGAGTGTCTATCATGAAAAGCATCCCTTTCTTTTGTAGAATGAGATAATGTAGTTCTCTTAAGTGTGGGAAGTACATAATGTATAAGCCCCTTTCTCTGAAGTTGTCCAGGAAATTAGCAGTGGAAGTCAGTGTGGGACCCAGCCATGAGGGGAAAGCATGGGCAAAGGGTTTCAGAATGTGACCAGGAAAGCTGGTTGTGATGTTAAGATTTATAGGTCCTTGTAGCCTCAGAATCAGGTACAGATGGTATGTTTCAATAAACTGCCTTCATAGAGATGTCAAGATGAATTTGATGTATAATCAGAATCTTAGGTAAGTGGGCAAAGGATGATTTTAGAATAAAACCTTTGGGAACCTGGTAACAAAGGAAAGTATTTGTTTTCTAGAGGAAATCTATGTGTTACGTGAAAACTTCGGATGTATGTGACTGTGTGTGGTTGTGTGGCAATAGGATGATTCTGGACAAAAACTTTGGCAGTATGTAGCCTGTTTGCATTTTGTTTTTGTAACACTGGAGTGACGGTGTCTTGACTAGGGGCACTTAGCTGTCTATAGTTTTAGTATTCTGTCAGCAAAAATGAACAGTAAAGGAAGGTAAAACTTCTAATAGATGAGGAGGAACTAAAAGTTCTGTTGTTGACCAGTGTCCACAGACCCCACGGGAGCCACTGCAGGTAAGTCGGGGCCCCAGAGGAGCGACCCCACAGAATGTCAGTGGTCTTTTCTCTGATCCTTCAAAGGCATGGTGCAGACAGAGGAAGAGATTTTTAATCAAACGATGCCTGAAGTTCAAGACACATATGTTTGTTTAAAATTTAAAATGGTTTATATAATTATTTTTGAAGAGTAAAACCAAACTAAATAGTTTAGTGTAATAGATACAAACTAAACTAATAGATTTGTGCTTTTCTTAAAAGCTGAGTTTTATTAGGATGCCCAACGGGAGTTTTGGGTTACTACCATATGTGTTACAAACATGGAGGATTTTTACATTTGAAATTATAGAGTAACAGGTAACTGAGTGGCTGGGGTAGCCTGAAAATACTCCTGTGCAAAACAACTGAAGTGCCAGAAGGGAAGCCCCATGAAGGCAGGGCTTTGGGGCAACTTTGCTTATTGCTGTATCCCCAGTATAGTGTCTGGCACAATAGGTGCTTAATAGAGACTTGTTGAAGAAAATGCTACATAAAGTATAAAATGTCCCTGAAAATATATAGCTGAATTCCTGATGAAATTAGGAAAATCTCTAAGAGTTGAAATTGATTTAGGAATTGAAAACCAGAGCAGAGTTGGTGGCCTTTAGATGGTTAGGTTGGGGAGAGAGTTGCCAGAATTGGTATCTTTGAGTCTTATATTTTAACAGCTCTAAGAGAGTGGGAGATGAGGCTTTGGGCCCAACATGGGCAGGGAAAGAAATGAACCAGGACTTCCAGTCAAGATGGAGGCATAGGTAGACATGGTTTGCCTCCTTGCATAACCACAGCAAAAATTACAACTGAACTATAAAACAGCTATCACCCAGAATCATCAGAAAATCAAACCACATAATTAAAGAAGTCACATTCATCCAGACAGGTAGGAGGGGTGGAGACACAGACACACAGAACAGGTGGTCCCATACCCACATATATTAGACAAAAATCAGGAAGGATGTCTTGGGAGTGAGAGATCCTTGCCACACACCAGGCCCCAGGGTTCCAGTCCCAGGAAGATTAAGTCCCCATAACTTCTGCCTGTAAAAACCAGTGAAGGTTGGGGTGGCAGAAGAAACTCAGGATTCTAGACATCTTTTAAAGTGTCCACAACGCACTTGGGACTTACGCAGACTTACTCCCTCTGGGCTCCAGCACCAAGGCTGCAGCTTGAAGAGCACCAGTTGCATATAGGGAGAAACTGAAGTGTCCTGCATCAGGGCGAGTTCCGGAGGACAGCTGCCTCCTGGACAAAACTCCAGAGTCCAGGCAGCAGCCATTGTCCCTTTCCTGAGCCATAGAGCAGCAACACCATATCTGAGACTCCATCAGTCTGGTTTACATGAGTTGCCCTGCCCTGGTGATTGCCTGAGATTCTGCGCTTCTAACTTCCAGGTGCACTTTTCTACATTAGGCCATGCTACTAAGACAGAGAATCAAAGCAGCTCTCCCTAATACATAGAAACAAACATGGGGGGGGGCTGCCAAAATGAGGAGACAAGATAATGGACCAAAAGAAAGAACAGACCAAAACTCCAGAAAAAGAACTAGATGAAATGGATATAAGCAATCTGTTAGATACCAAGTTCAAAATACTGGTTATTAGGATGCTCAAGGAACTCATTGAGTACTTCAACAACATAAAAAGACCCAGGTAGAAGTAAAGGTTACACTAAGTGAAATAAAGAAAAATTTACAGGGAAACAACAGCAGAGTGTATGAAGCCAAGAATCAAATCAATGATTTGGAACACAAGCCCCCCCCCCCAAAAAAAAATTAATCAGAATATCAGGAAGAAAAAAGAATCCCCTACAATGAGGATAGGGTAAGGAGCCTCAGGGACAACTGCAGATGTACCAGCCTTTGAATCATAGGGGTGCTGGAAAGAGAAGAGGAAGACCATGAAAGTTGAAATCTGTATGAAAAAGCTAATGAAAGAAAATGCCCTAATTTTGTGAAGGAAATAGAGATACAAGTCCAGGAAGCACAGAGTCCCAAACAAGATGGATGCCAGAGGACCACACCAAGACACAATTAAAATGCCAAAAGTTAAAGAGAGTATCTTAAAAGCAGCAAGAGAAAAGCAGAGAGTTACCTACAAAGGAGTTCCCGTAGGACTGCCATCTGATTCCTCAAAAGAAATTTTGCAGGCAAGAAGTATTCAAAGTCATGAAAAACAAGGACCTTCAACCTAGATTGCTCTATCCAGCAAAGCCATTTAGAATCAAGGAGTTCAACATCACCAAGCCATTATTATATGAAATGTTAAAGGAGCTTGTTTAAGAAAAGACCAAAACTATGAACATTAAAATGTCAATATATTCACAACTGTCAACAATTTAAAAAAACAAACAGCTAATAAGCAGAACAGAAACAAAATTATAAATATGAAGATCATTTGGATCATTATCAGTTGGGAGGAGGAAGAGGGAAAATGGGGTAAACGGTATAGGGATTAAGAAGTACAAATTGGTGGGTACAGAATAGGTGGGGGTGGAGGGGATGTCAAGAACAGTAGAGGAAATGTAGTAGCCAAAGAACTTATGTGCATGACCTATGAACTAAGGGTGAGGGATTGCCAGAGGGAATTGGAGTTACTGTGTGGAGGAGGGCAAAGGGAGAAACATTAGGATACCTGCAATATCATAATCAATAAAATATACGTTTTTAGAAAATGAACCAGGATCCTCGAAGTGCTGCATGTTGTGAAGGCCAAACTGGAGAAATATCTGCCTCCTGGCAGAGGGAGGCAAGTGGACCTTGTCCACCAGTTGGGAGTCTGCCCCAAGTAACTGCAAGGACAGCCAACCTTGCCAAGATCAGGCACTGAATTGATGTCACCTGGAGGCCCAGGGATCCCCAAAGATTCTGTTGCTAGCTTCTGCAAACACAGAGCCCATCTGGAGTCACCTTCTCAGCCTAGGTCACATGAGGTCATAAATAACTCCCCATTGAAGATGACCTCACAATGCAAAACTCCTGACATCCAAGCCAAAAACACACACCTGGCTCAGGAGTCAGCCAGTACCCAATGCCAGGATTCAACTCTAAGGTCCTCAGACTCTATATTATCAAAGAGAGACTAGAAAATGCATGTGTTAAACACTAGAAAAGACAAGCACACAAGAGAAAAGAGTGAATCGTAAAGAGCCACACTTACTAAAGAACAATAAGATTGACCTTTTAGAAATGAGAAATTTCTCTTTGGAGTAAACTCAATGTGTAGAGAAGTGCTTTCTTCAAAGAGAACCTGAAAACCTGCCTAGTAAATATAAAAGACTATACTAATAATCTTTAATAACTAGCTAATCACAGAAGCATTAATGTTCTCAGTAGTTCTTGAGTTTCTTGAAAGTAGGATGAACTTAAATTTTTAAAAAATATCCCAAAGTTGGGACCCCCAGCGTCTCTGATTTTTCTCTCTCGGGATCTTTTCTGTGAACTCTTTTTTGATCATCCGTCAGGCGTAGGGAAGTGACCTACCCTTGAATTTTCTGTATTTCCTGATCTTGGGGTAAGACTTTCAATCATGACAACTCAGGTGACATCAGATTAGGAAGAGCAAACAGTATTCTCAATGAGAACAGATTGGTTAAAGGTAATCAGAATGAACTAGTGAAGTGATACCAGTTTTTATTGCAACAATACACTCTGATTCTTAGCTGTCTTCAGGTAGCACAGGCCAGCGGGCAAAATCTTAGGCTTCAACTTTAATGATGTCTTGAGGTTTTTTAATATAACTGTTTCTATCTCTAAAAATGTATTTCAAAAGTAGTAGTCTAACTCCTCTATCATTGCCATTTGGATATAAAAGGTATGAAAGAACAGACTTCACCAATAAAAGAGTTTTCAAAGATTCCTTTCACTATTTTTAACCTAACATTTTCAGCCTAAAATATAACAAGCAGGTCTCTGTGTGATTCCTCTTAGTCATGGACTGTGGAGAGGCCCAAAACGATGTGTCTCTTAATTGAAGGAGCCCCAACCCCACTTACTCTGAGCATCCAGGATAGGACAGCCTGGAGAAAAGGAAGGCAGGAAAACCTCTAATAAGAAAGCATACAAACAAATTAGTTGTGTAACTTAAACATGTGTGAACTTGGGCATTGGATCTAAGAAGCTGACCGTGTGTGAGGCGGTCATGCTTAACTCTGTCATAGTCACCAGCTCCGATTGCCCCCAGCATTTTATAAGATGCTCTAGAAGCTGCCGTGGTAGCAAAGACTCCTCTGGTATACCTCGGTTCCCTTCTCGGCCTGGTTTGTGGTGACTGTGGTGGTCGAAGTTCAGGTGAGAGGCACCACTCTCCCACCTCGTCTCCTGGGTGAGAGACGAAGGGCAGGTGGAGCTGTCCTTCCCAGGTGGTACGAAGTCACAGGGTGAGAATCTCGGGAGTTGCCCCAGCGTCACTCCACTGCTGCAGCGCCCACACATGCTGTGTCTCTCCTTGTCTGTCCCTGACTTGTGCAGATGTCTGTCCCGTGTCTCCACTTCAGGCAGAGTTCTCGTGTCCACTAAACCCGTTCCTTTATCCCACTGATCAGCTCAGGGGCCCCCCTGTTTTACCTGAACAGAGAGTATCGCTAGAGGAGCTGCAGGGTCAGCTTGCACAGGCGACCAGACTGCATCAAGAAGAGAGAGAAAGATTTACAAACAAGATCCAAAAGGTAAATATGTCACATGGATTTCAGCACAACTGCATTTCTGACTGCAGAGCCCTTGACAGAGATGGCAGATACTCTTTAAAGGAACTCTGTCTGTTGTGCACAGATTCTGGACTTACGAGGCTGGAGGGCGTACGAAATAGTCATCCAGTCAAGCACCCCCTCGGACACCTTATAAAGATGAATGTCTACTTTTATGTTCTAAAACACGCTTTTCAATATTTACAGTGTGGCCTCAGGAAGTTCTTAATATCTAATCTAAATTTTCATGCAGTCAAACTCAGCAAAGTAAAGTAAGTGCCCTATGTGCAACTGGGCATGAATGCGTGTCTGACAACTTTTGTCAAGGTGTCCCCTAACAGACCCCAGGGCAGAGGACTGGCTCTGAGCCTTGGGAAGTGCTTGGGGTCCTGGAGTGGGCAGCAGGCAGAAGAGGTCACCCTAAATCATTGTCTTCAGAAAACTTCCATTAATTGAGCCATGGCCTTATTAGCTCTTCTGGTTATTTTAGAACAAATTGTTACTGGCTAATTATCCTTTTTCCATTAAATCCTTTCCCAGCGTGCCTGGTAGAAGGGATTAGCAGACGCCTCACTCATTGCCTGGGGCCTCCCCGAGGACTGTCCAGTCCCTGCCACCTGACTCCGAATGAGGTCGAGAACAGATATCCAGGCTCAGAATCGCCCTTGCTGCCTTTTCCCCCTTGTATTTGTTCTCAAAAGATACTTGTATTTTTACTAATTTATTTTTATTGAATTTATTGGGGAAGATACTTGTGTTAAAAAAAAAAGAACAAACCAGTTGATCTTGACCAGGTTACCAAAATGCTCAAAAATGCACGTCCTTTGCAGGGTCAGGTATCCCAGAATTTAACATGGAAGCCCCACTTGTCCATGACCATGCTCATCTAAATAGGTCAGACCTGACTAAGGGAGCACCTTCTGCACCTTCCTTGCGGCTTGGGGAGAACAAAGGGGAATGCAAGTATCCAAAAGTGCTCTGCCAATGTCTACTGTCAGATGCACTGCCCTTTTAAACATTTCACTTATAGCTCGTGTTTCACATGTTACTACAAAAGGAAAATAATTTCATGTTACCAAAAAGATAAATTCCTATGTAATTAACTATTTTTTCTTTTTTTTTTTATTGCACCAAAAGTCATGTTTGACAATGAGCTTATCCCAGTGATGCTGATAGCCAAATGTCAGGGGCCCAGTATTTCTAGTACATCTACTCAGGATAAGGGAGTGTGTGGAAGAAGCTCCCAGACCTTGGTCCGAGGTGGTGAAATGTCATCCAGACTTGTTCAGAGGGGAAGGGAAGGTGACCCCTAATACAGTGCAGGACAGAGGGCCAGTTCCGAGGCTTGGGAAGTGCTAGGAGTCTCTGAAACGGGGAGTTGGGGGGGGCAACAGGGCAGTGGAGGAGAGTTCAGAGAGCGAGTCGGGAAGGAGCATTTCCAGGGGTTGCAGGTGAAAGGACTAAGTCCCTGCCGTGCTGAGTCTGCACTAATAATCTAGCACCTCTGGAGAACCTGCCATGAGTGAGACACGCTTTGCATAGTGTTCCCCATTAGTTTAATCATTTTGCAGCTGAGGAAGCTGAAACTTGACCAAAGGCAGTCGATGGCCTAAGATAACATGCAATAAGTTGGGAACATGGGATTTCCAGTATGCTAGGCTGCCCACCTTATCCACTCTGCCATTCTCATGTCCAGACTGGGTAGAGAACCAGTGGTGGGACTCTGAGGGCTGCTGAGGTGCTGAATTAAAGCAGCTAGAAGTGCAAGCAAAATCTGGTATTAGGACAGTGATGTGCAAGTCATTGCACAGACCTTCCCAGAGCTGCCTCTCTCTCTTCACTGGCCTTTAGCACATCCCTCATGTTCACGGCCCTCAGGCGGAGTCAGCCTATTTCCAGGGTTTCTGAGCAGTGATGAAGTACTTTATGAAAACAAAATCAAACCCAGTGCCTCGGCGTTTGGCCCGAAGGCGTGTGTTAAATTAGGAGAGGACAGCTGATAATGTAATGATAATTCTGGCAATCTAACCCTTTTTTCATCCCACTTTAGCTACTATAGATAGTATTTTTGTGCTCTTGTCTGTAAATTAAGTTTTTATTCCTACCCTTTTGCTTAGGCCTGTGTTGAAAAAGCAGGAACTTAATGTAGAGATGGACAAACCTTTCTCTTTCATCACTGCTTTTATTTTTGCAAGAGTCAGCCATATGTAATAGGATGAAATCTTAAGTGTGGCAGGGGATGGAGGTCATGGCCTGACTTTCCTGTTTGCGGCCCCCACATGCAGTGCAGCGCTGCACGCGAGGAAAGACCGCGGCCGCCATCAGGCTCTCTGTTGGCCTCGTCTTCAGCTCGCTGTTCTCTTTCTGTCAGGAGCTGAGGGGAACAGGGGGCCCAGGAAGTCGAGGGGAAGGATTTCTAAATACTTCTTCCCTCATTACAACTACAGTATGTTTTTTGTGTGCAAGCCCAGGTTCGGAGGGCAAATGGATTCTGCATTTAAGTCAGCTGTAGCCATACATGCAAGGAATGATTTTTCCAGAAGGTGTTTAGAAACATCTGAAAACACCATGAGAGGTTTGACTTTGACAGATTATTATAATACCTTACCTTGAAAATAGCACTTTCTTCCAAATCAAAAAACTCATGAGGTTTTATAAATAGTGAACATCTCGAGGAGTTTACTAAATGTTTGGTGCTTTCTGTGTTTCATGTACCATATGCAAAATGATATGGATTGAACCGCAGTTTGCAAACACCCTTGGTTTGGTTTGGGTGGCAAATTTGGATGGCCGCTCATCACACTGTCTTTTCTCCTGTTCAAGATGGAGGAGGAGCACCTCTACGCCTTGAGGTGGAAAGAACTGGAAATGCACAGCCTGGCTTTGCAGAGCACCCTCCATGAGCGAACCTGGAGTGACGAGAGGAATCTGATGCAGCAAGAGCTCCGGTCCTTGAAGCAGAACATTTTCCTTTTTTACGTCAAACTCAGGTGGCTACTGAAGCACTGGCGACAAGGGAAACAGATGGATGAGGAAGGAGAGGATTTCACTGAGGTACCTCCACTCGGAGAGTTCATTTTATTTGCATAAGTTTTGTTCTTGACCTCCAGACACTGCCACCCCCTTTCCCCTGCACACAACGTCATCTTCTGCTGGTTCAAATTATTTTGTCACGTCCACCCCAGGCGATGGAAATGCAGTGGGTTGTCCAGTTATGTATCAGATCAAGGGTTCTCTGCTGTCCGTAGGCCTTGTTCTAAGAGTGTCTGGGTCTACAAGTTTGTTCCGCAACAGTTTTGCTGCTCTCTCTTTTGTTGCTGATTTATGAATTCATTAGAGTGATCACCCTGAGATCCTCCGCCTTGCTAGTTGGTAAAGCCTTGTTCTAAGTGCTTCCCTTCTCCTTCCATTTCCGTTTTTGTTCCCATCTGCCAGAGCCCGTTCTGCCAGTGCAGCTTTATAAGGGCATTTTCCAGGCTCCAGACAGGTCACTTTCTTGCTGCTTCTGACATTTTTGTATGTTCTCTTGAAAGAGAACATGCCTCAATTCCTAGATGCAGAACAGAACCAGAACAGAGTTATTTGTTCTCAGATGGATTTTATTGATTAAGTCAGAATGACCTCGACCTTTGCAGGCTCCTTCCTGGCCCTGCTCTCAGGCGAGTGCAGGGCTGGAATCCTGGTGTTGGGTGTGTCTGTCCTGCCGGCTGCTCAGTCAGCTGCTTCAAGGCCTTCTGAATATTGGTTTCCTTCTAGTCCCCAAAGATTTTTCATCTGCGTTTCACTCTGGTGAGCAGTGTGTGTAATTTTAAGTCATCCTGTGAATGGGAAGATGACGTGATTCTCTTACCTCAGGGAGAAGACAGTCTTCAAAAATTAATTCAACCTGCTTCCAAATATCCATGATATAGAAAACCAACATTAGTGGAAACCTAGAAATAGTTGTAAATTTTCATGTTGATCAGTACTTTGGAGTTCCTCCTCTAATTTATAAAACTGTAACTATAAGCAATAATAATTTGTAGATAGTAAAATTTCTAATCTTTCTCATAAACTGCATTTTCTCACTGTATACTATGTAAATGGAGAAAGTGGCCAATGAGTGAAATGGCCAAAATGAGCATTTTGGGGGAAAGGACTGAGAAGCGAAGGGTCGATAATTATCCTCAAACCATAAAAATCAGACTGCGCAGCAGAAGGGTTTGGGTAAAGCTGTGATCACCATCTCCTGCTGTTTTCAGAGCGAGCACCCAGAGCTGCACCCCAGGCTCAGTGAGCCTGGAGTCCAGGGGGATCTCCAGAGAGACGGCGGGGACCTGGAGGACGATGGTCCAGGCTGTGGCCCTTCAGGAGGGGAGCGTTCTCCACTCTCCCCCACGCGGGTCAGTGACCACGGATCCCGACTGCAGCCCACAGACGGGGGACAGCTCCACAGGCAGGTGGGTACGAGGTCCCAGCCCCCCTTCCACCCATTCCTGGGAGAGAAGATCCTAATCTATGCCTGTGTCATCTTTTGTCTGGAGGGCTATGTTCTGGAGAGCAAACTTCTCTGGCTGCCTGGGGTTTTCTGTTGCTGTATTTTTGCTAGAAATCACTTCATTAAGGCTTTCACCATAATGTCAGCCCATTAGTTCATTTGGCTTACATAGGTAAATAAGAACCATAGTAAGATCAGATCATCTGTGTCCCCCCTCAAGGCCAGCAAACATGCCACAGAAAGAGGAAAACACGAGTTCTGTAGAGTGGTCTGAGGCCGTATAAAGGTTGACTGTGCTTCCAGGGAGGAGAGAGGACTGAGTGCTGCTCTCGTGGTGGCAGGAAAAGAAAGTACAGGGCCTCTTTGTTCACGTTCAGCTGAATGGGCACTTGGCAAGGTCACTAATTTGGTAACATAATGCGTAAGGAGAAAAGAAACCAGTATTTTTTTTTTAAAACTAACCCCAAACATGTATAAAGTGTTTCAGGTTCTTTTGGGGCCACTCGAAACAATGCCTCAAATAAAAAATATTTGATGATGCTTAAAAAAATTGCAGTATTAGAGAAAGGTGGGATTTCAGTGTAAATATTACATAATTATTAGTGTAGCCAAAGGCCACATATATTAATTATTAAGCCGATAGACCATATTTCATAAGCCAAAAAATGCTGTTGATACCACCCAGCTTTCTTGCAGTTTTATACAAAACAGCAGCATTGGTGCGTTTGAAGTGTTGAGACTCTGAGAGGCACCCAGTGCTAAAGCTTGCTCATTCCCAGCCTTCCAGTTCTGAGTCTTTTTTGACTCCATTGCTTCTCTGAGGGCTCCACATGTCAGCCTTGGAGCTGAGCCCCAAGGCCTGGACCCTGGCTCTGGGGTGGGGGGCAGAGCCGGGGGACCTCAGGTACAGCAGTCAGTCTGGGAGGGTGGGTGCAGCTGCAGGGGCTCCACCACAAACATTCGGCACTCCCTCTGCGCCGGACTCCACAGCTGCAGCCCCGCCCTCAGCCCAGAGCCTCAGGGGGTCCATGGGAAAGGGTTGTCGGCAGCACTTTGGCCCAGACCCAGATGAGGAAAAGTAGTGAGGTCTGAGCACAGGCCTGGGGGAAATTCTGTCTTTTCCCCTCACTCCCTGCTTTCTCTTCACATCCAAGTAAGACGTTCACAACTGAGGAGCTGGGGGGTTTCTTCTGCAGACATTAGTAATTTGTTTAATCCAAACACATTCAAAATGGAAACTCAAAGAATACTTTTTACCTGAAACAAACTATATTCTATTAGCATATAATGCTTAACACATTACAGCAATAAGGATGGTACTCCATTATCTTTATGAACTATAAAACCGAGATGGTAAAACCAATCTGGTTGTAGTAGTGTCATAAGGATAGAATGTTAACAAAAAGAAAAGCACATGACATTAATGGTAGATGAATATTTTTACTCTGGTTCACTGAAAGGCAACAAAATGTTAAAACTCCCTAGTACTGAAGGGTGAAAAATCACCATGTAAACTTCTTCATGTGATGTTTTAATGATTTATTCATGGTATGTAAAGACTGAAGCTGAATGGTTCTTTGCTCTAATTTTCTATTATCCTTAACATTTGCTATTAGTTTTGGTGCCAGAACATCTTTCATGAATGGCAGGGCAATATTCTGGGTTGCAAATTTTATATATGTATAACATTTTCATATAAACTTTCTTTTTCATATATATTTCGTATATATGTGTGTGTGTGTGTGTGTGTGTGTGTGTGTGTGTGTGTGTGAAAGAAATAAAAGGGTAAAGAAAAAAACATGCTATAAAAAACACTAACAATAAACCACTCATTTAAAAGTAGCTTGAGCCCTGGCTGGTGTGTCTCAGTGGATTGAGTACCACCCTGTAAACCAAAAAGTCACTGGTTCGATTCCCAGTCAGGGCACATGCCTGGGTTATGGGCGAGGTCCCCAATTGGGGGGGGGCACTTGCAAGGCAACCAATTGATGTTTCCTTCCATCTCTTTTTCCCTTTCTTCCCCTCTCTCTAAATAAAATCGTTTTTTTTAAAGTAGTTTGAATAAAGGCTTCGAAACTCAAAATTAATTTTCTGGTAAGAAGATCAAATACTATGTATCAAAAAGTGTAAAAAATATTTGAAACAGGAAAAAGAAAAATCTTGAATTCCCCAAAATGAAAACTTTTAGATATCTGTGTCCCCAAAATATATGCAGTAATACCAGACTTTCTCAAATGTGGGAGGCCTCATTCAAAGGAGAAAGAGGCTCAGATTTAATTTTATTCATATTACCGAGTACATGAAAAACAAAATATGTGCACCATTTGCTAGTTTACTAAATAGCACACATTTTTGATAATTCAAAACCAGTCTGCTACTATGTCAAGTGCATTTTTGTTTTTACCAAGATAGAATGGAGACGTCTTCTGTGCTAACAAGCAGCCTCAAGTGGTCACACTGAAGAGCTGTTTTCCATGCAGCCCCATCCACCCTTCATTTTCACTGACTCATATGACTCAAGAAAAAGGAATTTTCAAAGGACTTTTCATTACATTATTAGGAAATTTGTCATTATGCAGGAGTCCACAGGGGGAATTTAGCTCATGGAATGAGTTTTCCAATAGTGACTTAGAAAATAAAATTCGACTTTGCAAAATAATCCTTTAAAATCTGCCATTTTTGTTTGTTTGTTTGTTTGTTTGTTTGTTTTTTGCTTAAGATTACAGTTTTATTATACAAGATACAGGATGCGTGTTTAGGTGGTCAGTGATGTGGGCTGTGAAAATTCACAAAGAGGAGAAAGTTTAGAGTAAAGTTTTCATTCACTCTCCAAGAAAGGAGATGGCCATGGTGTGGAGAGCTACGCCAGGCTCTGCCAGTTTTTTTATAAATATATATTTTATTGATTATGCCATTACAGTTGTCCTATTCCCCTCCACCCTGCACACCCCCTCCCCTCCCATTCCTCCCCCCGTTTCGTTTATGTCCGTATGTCACAAGTTCTTCAGATTCTATATTTCCCATACTATTCTTGCCCTCCCCCCTATTTTCTACTTATGGTCTATGCTACTTATTCTCTGTAACTTCTCCCCCCTTCTCTTCCTCCCACTCCCCTGTTGCTAACCCTCCATGTGATCTTCATTTCTATGGTTCTGTTCCTGATCTAGCTGTCCTCTTAGTTTGCTTTTGTTTTAGGTCTGGTTGTTAATAACTGTGAGTTTGCTGTCCTTTCACTGTTCATATTTTTTACCTTCTTTTTCTCAGATAAGTCCCTTTAACATTTCATATAATAAGGGCTTGGTGATGATGAACTCCTTGAATTTGATCTTATCTGAGAAGTACTTTATCTGTCCTTCCATTCTAAATGAAAGTTTTGCTGGATAGAGCAATCTTGGTTGTAGGTCTTTGGATTTCATGACTTCGAATACCTCTTTCTAGCCCCTTCTTGCCTGTAAGGTCTCTTTTGAGAAATCCGCTGACAGTCTGATGGGAACTCCTTTGAAGGTGACTATCCCCTTAGCTCTTGCTGCTTCTAGGATTCTCTCCTTCATTTTAATCTTGGCTAATGTAATTATGATGTGCCTTGGTGTATTTCTTCTTGGGTCCAACTTCTTTGGGACTCTCTGAACTTCCTGGATTTCCTGGAAGTCTATTTCCTTTGCCAGATTGGGGAAGTTCTCCTTTATTATTTGTTCAAATAAGTTTTCCACTGGTGGCTGTGCCTTTCCCCCTTTTGGTACCCCTATAATTCGGATGTTGGAGCGTTTAAAGATGTCCTGGAGGTTCCTAAGACTCTCCTCATTTTTTTGAACTCTTGCTTCTTCACTCTTTTCTGTTTGACCATTATTTGCTTTCTTCTGGTCCACTCCATTGATTTGAGTCCCAGTTTCCTTTTCATCACTATTGGTTTCCTGTGCAATTCCATTCATTTCAATTAGTTTCACCTTCATATGTTTGTCTAATTTGTGGCTATAATCAACCAGTTCTGTGAGGATCCTGATGACCAGTGTTTTAAACTGTGCGTCTGAGAGTTTTGCTATTTCTTCATCGCTTAGATTTATAGGCTCTGGGGCTTTGAGATCTTCTTGAGCCATTTTTGGTCTGTTCGCGCCCGTTAAGTATGAGGAGCAGAGCCTTGGACTCCCAGGTCGCTGGGTTGTGACGCTGTATGTGGGGGCGTGGCCAGAGCGGGGAAATGGCGACCCCCTCTGCTGTTTCGCGCAGCTGGGTCAGGATCAGAGCCTTAGGTGGTTCCCCAGGGCCGGGCCACTCAGGTCGCTGGGTTTTGATGCTGTATGTGGAGGCGGGGTCAGAGCGGGGAAATGGCAGCGCCCTCTGCTGCCGCTCGCCACTGGGGCCTGCTGGGTCCCGTCTAATCACCCACTTACTCGCTTGTCTATCTGTGCACGAATGCGCGACCACAGTCAACCCGCAGCCCTGCTCCCTTGCTGGTTCCCCTCGCTCGCTCGGTCACTCACTAGGTCCAACCCTGCGCCTGGGTTCTGTGGGTTCTGCACGCCTGAGTCCGTCTGACCGAGTTTTCCTGTGCAACCGCGCTCCGCCAGCTGCTGGTTTCGCCCCTCTTACTGGTCAGGCTGAAGAATTTGTTGTTATCAGACTTCCGAAAAGTTCAATTTTCTGTGTTCTGGCTGTGCTTTCTGTTGCTAATATTTAGTTGTCTCTAAACTTGGTTGTGTGAGAAAGCATGGTGTCTCCACCTATGCCTCCATCTTGGCGGAAGTCCAGTTTTGCTATTCTGCTTTCTCTTTATTGAAGCCATCACTGGCGTTAGTCTTTGCTCTCATTTTATCTGTCATCTCGATTCCAGCCTGATACTCTTCTTCTTTTGTTTCAGGCCCTCAGGTTTTAAAAGTATCTATAAATTCTCTGGAAAGTCTGCATCTCCCACTGAAAGTTGTAGTTCAGGTGTGAAGCAATCACATACTAGAATTTCGGGGCCAATTAGAAAGTTATTATGAGCACTTGCATTAGTCGACCTTATTTATCACAAGCCTGAAGGTGCACACTCCTAAACAAGGTGGCCTCTCTGTGCACACATGTAGTATTTTGAAAGGAGAGGGCAATGTGAAGGAGGTTTGATCACCAAAAAGTGGCACAGTGAAAACAAACAACAATAAAGAATGGGCACTGGGATTCTAATTGCCAGATGTTTTAAAGAAATGGGGTGCCAGTTTTCAGTTCCATCTTGAACACCACATTGCAGAAGAATTATTTTTAAAAATAAAAAAGTATTATGGGAAAAGAAAAAAATGAAAAGCATATCTATACCATTGAACAACTCCTGTTTGTTCCTGATAAACTTCAGTCACATCTTCTTCCTCCATTCCATTTTTCAGAAATGCAATTATCAGCAATTCTCAGGGACCTTCTAGGAGAACCCTGAGTAAATTCATTGTAACTCACTGTCTTTGATGGTACAATTCTTCGATTTTCCTGAGATGTGTCATCATTTTCTCTTTAAGTGAATCTCACTGCTGTCCTGTCCAATGACTGAGTTTAATGTACGTTTCTTACTTCTTATCCCCCAAGTCCTGGATTGAAGGCTTTGCCTCCTGATCAGATGTTGTGGTGGCTGCTCCCCCACAGCATCCCCGCCCAGCAGTGGCCTCAGGTAGAGAGAACCTTGCCCCAGGGTTTACAAGTTTGTCTCTTTTCCCTGCAGAACAGCACTGTGGCTTTTCTAGTTTCATTATTTATTTTTTAAGAGAGATGTTGGCAATCAGTACTATAAAGTGTCTGTAATTAACTCAAATAGTATTCCTTGATTTCTACTTAGTCAGAAATCTGCTGCACCAAGACCATGTGTTGGGTGTTTCTCACACAAGTGTCCAAATGCTTTGGAAAAGGCAAAAAATGTAATACATCTGGTTTTCTAAACCATAGTCATGGAAAATTTTACCCTTGGGGTGGAAAATAATGTAAAGTCACTCAGCTGGAACCTCACATTCAGTGTATTTTAATATCATCTGTGTTTTCCTCCTCTTCTAATGCTAATTTATTAGATCTTCCCCGGAAAGCGGAGATGGTCCACGAGGCTTCACTTTGCAGTGTGCAGCAGAGGCGTGTGAATGGGCTTCCAGGGTACAGGCCAGACGGGCAGAATTAGTTCTGCCTTTAATGGACCCATCTCTCCATGGTAATTAAGTGCACGCCATCCGTCCAAGGACAGATTAGTGAGCTCTACCGTAAGCGACAGCTGGTTCCTTGAGACTGAACATTCTCAGTTAGAAGGCTTGCCTGCCCTTTAGTGGCCTGACTACTAATTAATTAGCTAGGTTGCCTGGGTGTCTTACAGAGCTGCTGAACAGAGCTACAGCCTTTTAGAAACTCTGAGAACCTCCCGAGGTGATAAGCAGAATGAGAAACATGGCCTGACTTCTTTCCCAAGGATAAACTCACAAGTAACAAAATTTCCCAGGCCTTGATCTTTGCTTTGTGGCATATTGAACATTCTCACAGTTTAATACAGTAAATGGTAACATTTATCATGTCCAATGATATTTTTAAAAAAATTAAACGTATTGACTCAACCTTGGAAATAGTTCATGGAAACCATCAGGTTAGAAAATGTTTGGCTCTGTGAATGCGCCCTGTTAACTGATCTTTAGTTATACGATCTAGCAGCAATGACCTGATTGTCCTTGAGAACAGGAAGCACTTTCAGTTTGCCTCGTGGAAGAGCAGTGGCTGGAAATATGCAAGGGCATGTTGCATGGTTCTCATGCACCTTGGATGCATGCACCATGCACCATTGCACCATTGAGCTCCAGGATGCTTGCCACTTGTCACTATGTTAAGCTTTTGAGACCAGCACTGCTAAGTCTGTATGCATTTCATGTTCATTTGTAATTCCTGAAATCAAGTTAAAAAAAAACAAACAAACAAGGTGATTGATAGTGTCAGAATTCTAACCTTGTGGTTCTAACAGCTAGTCTTCCTAGAATTGGATTTTTTTAAAGAGAAATTACTTTTTCAGTCAGAGATGTGATAGAATATTCATTAAAGCATCTAAGCATAAATATAAAGAATCTAATTTAAAATTCAGAGCAAGATGTATAGAAATTTTGTTTCATATTAGTCTTCAACTGGGCCTGGTCACTGCAGAGGCCCCCTCAGGATCCAGCATTGGGATGAGTAGGTTCTGCTCCCCTGGGCCTTGGTCATGGATCCAGCCATCTGAAGCTTAGGCCTTCGGGGCTACACCAAGTCAAGTCAGCCTTTCTCCTGTAGCCAAAGTTCCTTCGGCTCCCTGGACCTCCTTGACTTGGACTCACCTGGGTGCCCAGCAGCCACTTGCTGACCGCCCACCTTTCTGCTTTGCCCCCAGTGCAGAAACTTACAGAGGAGCACCTCTCCCAGGCAAGGCCTGAAGGTCGTGCCCTCATGTTTCCCTTTTTGGGCTTTTTTTTGGGGGGGGGTGCAGGGGAGATTCATAAGAAAACTTTCCCAAGTTTTTTTTTTTTTTTTGAGCCTTAATAGCTTTTACACTTTAAATTTGTATGTTATGCTATGGTTTATTCTTCAGACTTTGCAACTTTGTATCCTCACCTGGGAGACATGCAACTCTATATAAAACGAACCAGATCAGAGCTTATGATTTTAAAACTTTGTTGTGTATTTTTGTTTCTGTTACTGTTGGAAATAGCACCTGCTGGAGATAAAAAGTCACAAGTACTAAAGGGGATTTAAGGAAAGGACTCTCCACCCCAGTCCCATGGTGGGCAGCTTATGACATAACTTTCAAGTGCATAACAGACTCTGAATCTTGCCGATAGGTGATTTTTTCCTATCTGGTCCCTCGGTTTTCATCAGACTTGCCCTGGTTTCTTTGAAGCTTTTGGCTGGTATCTCTGGGTTTATAATTTATTCAATATATGGCCATCAGTTCTTTCATTGGGAAGCTCTCAGTGAAAGTTATGGTGGCCCGCAGGCACAGAGCCCTCGTGGCCTGGATCAGCTGGTATAGTCTCAGCCAGAGGAAAGATGATTTCTGTGCATAAATGAGTCTGTCATCTCTGTAAACCTCCATCAGAGGTCTTATTTTCATGGCTAGTCTTCAATGACTTGTCTTTTACCTGTGGGGGGATAGTGGTTTTAGAAAAGAATCTTAAAATTAATCTGAATGTAACAAGGTAAGAATGATCAATGGCATGTTTATTTAAATGTTGCTGGATGTGTAAATGTATCCTTCTTGGCTAATCTCAGAAAAGGACTTGTCTTGGGACTCCCACTGAAAAATGCTGGAGGAGCTCCCTCTTTACATGTATCAAATGGGAATTATGCATTGTGTATTGGAGGCCGAAAGCAGCTACCAGAGCATTCCAGAACTCCCTGCCTGTGTCTAATAGCCTAAATGGATCGGAAGTGGAGGCCATCACCTCTATTTTGTGACTGGCTTTTGTGGGTCAGCCTATAGCAGCAGGTAAACAGGAAATGGCTTTAGGTTAAAGCCATTTCCAAAGTTAATGGCTCTGATGTAAGCAAAGTAGTTGATGGTAAATTCAGCTCTTTCACAGAATTGTGATACACGGGTTTTAGAAATCTTAGGCAAGAATGATTTTGTAAAATAGCTGGCATTGTATCACAAATAGCTTGGTGTGTTGCCTTTTCTATAAACCTCCTATTTACTTTTTATTAATAATATTTATTGTATACTTGGATAGCAGTCCTTTTGGCTGAAACCCAATCCTGAACCTGTTGTAAAGTTTAACATTTTATAGCACAATTTGGGGATTATTTTAAGCTTCACCCAAGAGAGGTGAGCTTGGAAGGACTGAAATGCCCTCAGACTGGAGAGAAGAAATAGTAGAGCCATTTTATCCTGCTGCTTTGTGAGGAAACCAACCAGCTGATGTTGAAGAGATTGAAAAGTTGATCTTTTTCATTGAGATGGACCTATATCTAGCAGGTCATAAGCTAAAGGCCCCTGACACAGAAGATTCAGAAGCTCTGTAAGACTCACCTAAATCCTAGTAAGTGGACCAGAGTCTCGGTTCCATTCTTGACTTGATTTGGGTAATGTTTTTACCCAAAACATAGCCCGATAAGGGCCACCACTGGAGGAAAAGGGAGAGAAGTAACTTTTAGATATTTTTTCAGGGTGGCTCAGTATTATTATTTCCCTTGATATAGGGATGGAAATTCCTTTCACAAAAATTAGATGACTTCTCTAAGGCCAAGTTAAAATAATAATAATGATAATGATAATAATAATAATAATGGCCTAGGCAGGGTATGATATCAGAATTCAAATATCCTGGCTTGGATTGTTCAACCTTGGAAGAGACAGACCTGGACTGCAGTCTGGGCCCTGCCCTTCCTAGCAGTCTCTGCACCCTGTAGTTCTTCCTCCGTAACACGGAGAACATAGCAGTACACATCCTCAGGACTGATGTGAAATGCAAGGTCATGTAGATGAGTGATTCAGAGTACCCCCTGGCTCATTGGAAACTATATGAGTTGTCATTACTTGGGGGGGGGGGTTGTGTGTGAAAAAGTCATTTAGAAGGGTCATGCCCAGCAGTGGCTCGTTCGGGCCCTTCAGAAATCTTCACTAGGCATCAGTTCCTGCTGCTGTGCACCAGTGCAGAGAGCTAGTGTGGCATCTTGCCATGCCACGTGCTGCTCCTGGGTCATTATAGTGTGAAAGTATCAATGGCATGGGTTCTCTGAACTCTCTTGCTGTCTTGGCCACCTTTGCCACAAAGTAATTTTGAGCTCATTTCATGATGATTAATATACTGATAGAATAGAACATTATGTTGATTACTCTGACCCAGATGTACATGAAAACATTAAGGCTTAATTTCTTTAATCTGGTATCTGCTAATGCCAAAAGCAGTTATTTCCAGAGTATGTACTCCCAAGTTTTCAATCTGCACAAGGACTATCACGTGAGCCTCTGCTTTCAAGAAGCACCAAGTACTGGTCCTAAGTCAGAGCCCCTTGGTGCAGGATTAGGAAGCCCACAGGCCGACCACAGGTGTGGCTTGGGGTTCATAGGGAGCTGTGTATTATACATAATTTATAATACGGGTTTTTGCTTTATCTTCAGTGAAAACTATATGACTACTCCAAAGGCTGAATCAAAATTATTTTTATTTTATGCTCAAAATGCTTTGACTTAAAACATAGTAATACATTTAAACTCTAAAATCCAAAGATGAAAATACCAAAGAAATCTACCATAAAATATATATAAATTTTCAGCAAATTCTATACTTAGAATGATGTATATTTCTGAAAAGACTGTTGTAACACCTCACTCACCAGCACTTAAATAACTTTTAAATACTTTTGGTATAGAGTTTATAGAAACCAGTTTGTATTTACTGTAATTTCACACATTTCAAAAGCCTCTCTTTGAATATAGAGGTAATTTATTTATATTCAGGTGGTTGGAAAGAATGTAGGATTTCTAGAAGGTTCTATCTTCTGAGCTTTGTAAATGTTAACTGAATTGTACTTTTAATAAGCTTTTCACCTTAGAGCTATTAAAGTAAAAATTGGTGTTCAAGGTGAGAAAAACCAATGAGCAATAAATAAAATGGCTAACAAGTAGGCCTTTCTGCTCAGTCAGAAGTCTACTGTATCTAATATTAGAACTACTGATATAAATTAGGGGGGCAGCTGTGAAGTTTTCAGTAATCTGTTTATGTTACAGAATTTCTCTTTTTTAAAAAATATTTTTTATTGATTATGCCATTACAGTTGTCCCATTTCCCCCCTTCATTCCGCCCCACCCTGCACACCCCCTCCCCCAGCCATGTGGCACAAGTTCTTTAGTTCGTGTCCATGTGTCACAAGTTCTTTAGATTCTACATTTCCCATACTATTCTTGCCCTCCCCTGTCTGTTTTCTACCTGCCATCTATGCTACTTATTCTCTGTATCTTTTCCCCCTCTCTCCTCCTCTCACTCCCTTGTTGCTAACCCTCCATGTGATCTTCATTTCTATGATTCCATTCCTGATCTAACTGTCCTCTTAGTTTGCTTTTGTTTTAGGTCTGGTTGTTAATAACTGTGAGTTTGCTGTCCTTTCACTGTTCATCTTTTTTATCTTCTTTTTCTTAGATAAGTCCCTTTAACATTTCATATAATAAGGGCTTGGTAATGATGAACTCCTTCAACTTGACCTTATCTGAGAAGTGCTTTATCTGCCCTTCCATTCTAAATGAAGCTTTGCTGGATAGAACAATCTTGGATGTAGGTCTTTGGATTTCATGACTTGGAATACTTCTTTCTAGCTCCTTCTTGCCTGTAAGGTTCCTTTTGAGAAATCAGCTGACAGTCTGATGGGAACTCTTTTGTAGGTGACTGTCTCCTTATCTCTTGCTGCTTCTGGAATTCTCTCCTTCATTTTTAATCTTGGGTAATGTAATTATGATGTGGCTTGGTGTGTTCCTTCTTGGGTCCATCTTCTTTGAGACTCTGTGAGCTTCCTGGACTTCCTGGAAGTCTTATTTCCTTTGCCGGATTGGGGAAGTTCTCCTTAATTATTCGTTCAAATAAGTTTTCCACTTGTTGCTCTTCTTCTTCCCCTTCTGTTACCCCTATGATTTGGATGTTGGAATGTCCTGGAGGTTCCTAAGCCTCTCCTCATTTTTTTGAATTCTTTTTTTTTCATTCTTTTCTGTTTGCTTATTTCTTTCTTCCTTCTGATCCACTCCATTGATTTGAGTCCCAGTTTTCTTTCCATCATTATTGGTTCCCTGTGCATTTTCCTTTATTTCACTTAGTGTGTAGCCTTAATTTTTTCATCTAATTTGTGACTAAAATCAACCAGTTCTGTGAACATCCTGATCACCAGTGTTTTGAACTGTGCATCTGAAAGGTTGGCTGTCTCTTTGTCACTTAGAAGTATTGGCTCTGGGGCTTTGAGCTGTTCTTCTGCTTGAGCCATAATTTTTTGGTCTGGTTGCGCCTGTTACGTATGAGGGGCGGAGGTTTAGGTGTTCACCAGGGCGGGGCAACCCAGTTGCTGAGTTGTGATGCTGTATGTGTGTGGGGGCGGAGTCAGAGAGGAGGGACAATGGTGTTTGGTCCACTCTCTCTTGGATTTTGGTCCCGCAAGCAAATTAGCTCCTTCTGGTGATGGGTCCCAGGTGGGTGGGCTTGTGTACATTTTAGGACCCTGTGGGTCTCTCCAACAAACTCTCCTGTGAGGCTGGGACCCTCTCCCGGCACCTCAACCTCAGAAAGTTTTTCCAATCAGTGCTTTTAGGCTTTAATTCCCATCGCTGGGGCCCTGGGTTGTGCCGTCTGTCTCACTGTCTGTTTTTTTTAAGAATTTATTTCTTTATCTTTAGAGGGGAAGGGAAGGAGAGAAATATCAATGTATGGTTGCCTCTCGTGCGTCCCCTGCTGGGAACTGGCCTGCAACCCAGGCATGTGCCCTGACTGGGAATCGAACCACAATCCTTTGGTTTGCAGGCCTGAGCTCAGTCCACTGAGCTACATCAGCCAGGGATCACTGTTCGTTTTTTCACCTGGTTTATCTGCGCGTGAATGTGTGACCTCAGTCAGCCAGCCGTCTTGCACTCTCACTGGGTCTGCCTGTTGCCACCCCACACCTGGGATCTGCTAACCACTGCCTGCACACCTGGGTAGGTCTGGCAGCCACCTCTTTTTCCTGTCACAACCCCTCCCCTCTCTGCTGGCTGCCAACGCTGCCCCTCTTACCGGTCTGGATGAATGGTTCATTGTTGTCGGACTTCTGTACATTTCAATTTTCTGTCTGTTTTGGTTGTGTTTTTGTTTCTAAATCTTTGTTGTTTTTAAATTTGGTTGTGCGAGAAGGTATAGTGTTTCCACCTACACCTCCATCTTGGCCGGAAGTCAGTGTCTGATTTCTGTATCTCTCATTTGAAACTCTGGCCTCTGGTCTTCTGTGGGTACAGCTAATGCTCCTGCGGCCGCCCAATAATACCTGGCTTCCACTGACACAAGCCTCTCCAGAATTTCTCTTTTCTAATTCAACTTTATTTAAATCCAAACATATCTTAATCTTTTCTCAGATATGTGGACCATCTTTGTATGCGTACATGTGTGTGTTCAGTGGGTTAACTATAAGTAGATGGTTTTAACCATCTAGCGATGGTTCAGCTGACTCTCCATGTGATGGAGGGGAAGGGATGTGTGTGTAGATCCCAAGCTAGGGGGCAGAAAGGTGCTCACCTCGGTTTTCCAAGTAGGGGGATTCCACCTGAGAATAAGGGGCTTGCCCTTCTGTAGTAGAGACCATCTGTACCCAGAGGAATCAAGAGAGCTTTTATGCCTCTTGTCTTATAAATATGCCAAACAAGATTGCCTGAAGGCTTCATGGTGCACCTTTGTTTTCTGTCTGGTTGAAAGAGATGGGTTCATGGGGCTGTTATTATCCAGGTGCCCATACAGTGCCAATGCTGAAATGTACTAAGAGAGCAGTCATGGTTTTGAAATGTGCCTTCAAGGGCATGACAGGTTGTAGGAAATATAAAATCTTTTAAGTTGGGTATAAGCAGATTAGTAATAAAATCCCATTTTCATTTATCAGACCTCTTTGTACACTCCACACAAGCCTAGCATCATGCAAAACCGTGGAAATGTTGGGATAGGTCAGGCCTTGTCTCTCCCCAAGCATGTACTGTGGGGGAGGGGCAAGATAAACATGTGCCGTGGTTATTTGTGCTGTTAGTAAAGCAGACGGGAGGGGCAGTGATTCCATCTCAGAAGGCCGTGGGGCAGCCTTTATAAACAGTTAAGCATTTTCTTTTGGCTTTCATTAATTAAACCTTAAAAATTGCCCTGCCCCATGGCTGTATTTGTCATATGTTTGACCTCTGAGTAACTACAAATCAGATGATGGCCAGCCTGTGTTCCCAAGAAAAACAAGGCCTCTATGCATTTCCTCTGTTGCAACAGTGGCATTCAAATGACAGCACACACAGGCGCGGGTTTGTAGTTTGTAGTATCTGCATCCCTAGCCAGAACTTTGGACATCTGAAGTCACATCTGTCGTCGTGGCAGCCCTGGCCTCCAGGGCTCCCTGTGGCCTCCTGAACCGCCTTCTCTTCTGCTTCAGGTTCCCTTAGCTCCAGCCCAAGTCCTGGCCTCCCTCCTGTTCCAACACACCCTTAGCAGTCCCAGCCCCAGGGGCCTGGTGGTGGGCAGTGATGCCTCCTGGCTCCACGCCCATTGCCAGTGGCATCTTAGAAACAGGCTAGCACCACCTTGATTGCCAGGCTTTTCTCTTCTGACCTAAAGAATACCCTTACCTGCAGTAGTAGAGCCTACACCCGTATTCCCACAGGTGGTGGAAAACCAGCGGCTGTTCGGCGCACTGAAGACCTTGCTGGAGGATTTGCGCTCGGAGCTTCGGGAAGACGAGCACGCCCGGCTGCGGCTGCAGCAGCAGTACGCCAGTGACAAGGCTGCCTGGGACGTGGAGTGGGCCGTGCTCACGTGCCGCCTGGAACAGGTACCTGACCCCTCAGTCCGCCTTCCCTAGGACAGGCAGAGAGAAGGTAGAGTTACTCAGATCCACAGTGACGCTCCTCTGAGATGAAGAGGCTCTGAGGAGAAAACCAGGAGCAGCTGCCTCCTGTCTCTTCTTAAAGTTCCCAGCCTTTCCAAGGCACCTTTATTCCCCTCGTATTTCTTCTCCCAAATATTAAACAGGGACAGCATTTTGAAAGTAGCATGACTTTTCCCATTCCACATTGAGCAGGGTTGTGTTTAGCTCCATCAAAGGACTGAAGCATGAGGTGGTAATCAGAGCGCGCTGACGTAATTCAGACAGGAGCTAAGCAAATGGAGATTGTGGTTTAGTTATCTTGGGAAAAGATAAATACATGCTTTCCTTTAGATTTCTCCAAACACTGGAAAAAGTGGTAGACCTTCCACAACATGACCCAGAAACCTAATCAGTTTCAGTGTCCTGTTCACCCCAGAGGAAGTGGAGACCCAGCAGAAGTGACCGGTCTTGGGTCACAGAGCCTTGAGTGCTCTAGTGGAGAGGGGAGTGGGTTCCTGCCTTCATGCTCCAAACAGAGCAGAGCCTGCTGGGAGATTTTAGACCCTGGCATGCTGGTTAAGATCAGACCTGGCCAGAAACATTCTTTTCTACATTCTCAGAAACATTTTCTCCCCGGAAACCTTAAAAGCGTTGTCACTTCCTGCACAGTGTCTGCCTACTCAGCTTGTTTCTTTCAGCCGCTTGATTGTGATGAGCGAGGAAAGGTCTCTGTATCTTTGATAATCTATTCTCTAGGCCCTCTTTTAAGACAAACCATAAAGTAATTAAAATTTTATGTCAATTGGCTCAGTCCTGCATGGGGGGAAAAAACTGCCCAGAAAGGAGACCTCTTCCAAATGGTCTTAATAAAAGATTAAAGAAGTTGGCATGTCCAAGGAAAACAGGTCTCCTGGTACCTACATGTTCACCTGCATTGCCACTTGGCTCAGATAAGCAGTGGTGCCAGCCTCACAGCCCTGGGAAGAGCAGAGACACAGTCTTCACAGAGGAAGCTGCAAAGCACAGGAAAACCAAAGTGCCAGGCCGGGCTAGTCAGATGACAAAGCCAGTGACCCAGTTACTAGTTCTGCCTACTGCCTGGCAGCAGACTCTTTCTAGATTCTCTGTTTATGTTAGGACACAGCCTGAACAGTCAGCAGCAGAGGAGAAATGAGTAAAAACACTGTCTGATGAGCTGCCTTCAAACCAATTAAAAAATATGGTTATGGGAGGAAAAAACTAAATATTTTCAAAGACCTTAAGCATAGCTAAAGAAAGGAGGCAAAATCTTTGATGCCATTCAGTTTCAAAACACGTCATCTTTGTTTTAGAGAAACCTTGCATCCACCCACATGTTTGCTACAAATAAAGCCTCAGGCAGAGTCATTAAACACCATGAAATGATGCTAGGACTTGAAGCCTAGAAGGCGGGGGGTTATAGATAAGATTCATCTTCTGCCCAAATCATTTAAGAAGTTTCTTAAACATTCGCAGCCCAGAAAGCAATGAATGTGGGTGGATGCTTGTTAATTTATAATAATCCCATTTTCACCGTCTTCCATTTAAAAGCAAAACAGGTGAATTCTACCAACAGTTAAATATTTTCTCTCAGTGAAGGCCACATGGAGTCAATTCCCAAATCCGTGACTCTTTCAATTTGACTCCTAAATCAGACCTTATTCTAAATGCCAAGAATCCAGCAACAAGTAAGATATTTCTTGACCAGGTTGGCAGTTCTGTGGGAGACCCAGACAAGTCCTATAATTCATAATAGTGTGAGAAGTACCCTGCCAGGCCTGTCCACAGTGCTGTCGGTGAGTGGAGGCATGCAGGGCACAAACCTCAGCTTGAGGATTCAGGGAGGATTGTTTGTGAAAGTCCTGCTTAGAATTAATCTCAGAGGACGAATAGGAGTGGGTGCATGGAAAAGGAGGGAAAGGATATTTCAGACAGAAAAGGAACATCATGAAGAAGGGAGCATGCCATGTCTGTGGAGCTGCACCTACAGAGACAAAAGAATGTTCAAAAAGTTGAAACAATAATTCTGATTTTTTTCATGGCATTAAAGCATTTTGTTTTGCTTTTTAAAAAGTTATTTTGGATTCAAGGTAGAGAATGGATTAGAAACCAGTAGGATTGAATGGATTAACATGGGTCCATGGGATCTGCCGAACTAGGATAGAAAAAGATACATCTGTATGTACAGTAATCTTTAACTAAAATTTCTTATGTTCTCCAACAACAGTACATATTCAGTTCCTTCTGTCTGTCCTCTGCTACTGCTGTCATACTGTATACTTACTTCTACATGTCCTATAAATACACAGTACTTTGCAACTATTTTTGCTCTGTACACTCAGTGATTTTCTAAAGCAATTAAAAATAGAGACAAATGAATTTTACATTTTATTCATTTATGTCATTTTTAGTGTTTTTTATTTTGTGTATATTTAAAAGAGTGTCTGTTGATATCATATTTTTTACTGCCTGAACAGTTTCTCTATCATTTTTTGAAGTGCAAGTCTGCTGGCAATGATTTTATTTCTCAATTTTTATTTATTGAAAAATGTTTTTTCCTTTATTTTTGAAAGATACTTTTGCTGAGTATGAAATTTTATTAAGGTTGCCATTTACCCCCTTCAGCATTTTTTTAGATATTACTCTATTGTCATCTGACTTGCATAATTTCTGAGGAGAGGTCTGTTGTCATTCATATCTGTGTGCCTCTGTATCTGTATGTATCTTTTTTCTCTGCCTGTAAGGCTTCCTTTTTGGTTTTCAGAAGTTTGAATATGATATTTTTAGATTGGAGTCTTGTTTGTTTGTTTTTGATACTTAACCTCCTGGATGTTTAACACATGTATATTGTAGATGCCTAGGTTCTATCATTGACCCATCAGTAGGTTCCATGTTGGGGCTAAGAATATAAGACAGACACATACCTGTCCTCAAGGAGCTGTATAAAAAAACATGTAAGAGATGGTGGTGACTCAGTAGGGAAATAGAGCTGAGAGGCAGACTATGAGAACCTTGGCATTCTGTGTGACTCTGGCAAGGGTTCATAATTAGAACTTTAAAAATGAAAATGGTGCCGTGGCTGGTATGGCTCAGTGGATTGAGTGCCAGCCTGTGAACTGAAGGGTCACTGATTTGAGTCAGAGCACATGCCTGGGTTGTGGGCCAGGGCCCCAGTTGGGGACATACAAGAGACAACTGATTGATGGTTTTTTTCTCCCACATTGATGTTTCTCTCCCTCTCTTTCCCTTTCCCTTCCCTTCTCTCTAAAAATAAATAAATAAAATCTAAAAAAAATAAATAATGAAAATGGAGTCTGCCATGGGACTGGTCAGATCTTTGTTTAAACACGTTTCCAGGGATAATACATTAACATTCTGGCATTTTCTTCTCTTACTAATGGGAGACTTGACAGGAACTAAGTTCCTAAGTTTTTTCTCCTTGACAGCTGGAAGAGAAAACCGAGAAAAACTTGGGAGAACTGGACTCTACCACCGACAGCAAAGGGGTGTTCACGAAAGAGAGGGAGATACACCAAAAGTTGCTTGCTGACAGTCATGGCTTGGTCATGGATCTGCGCTGGCAGATCCATCACAGTGAGAAGAACTGGAGCCGGGAGAAGGTGGAACTTCTTGACCGCCTGGACAGAGATCGACAGGAGTGGGAGCGGCAAAAGAAAGAGCTCTTGTGGAAAATAGAACAGGTAAGGAAGAACCCAGACACCAGAGAAGAGAGTGGGGACAGCGAAGTTCACTTGGAAATCAGAGCACAGAGAAGGAAAAACAGTCAGGTTGCTTAGACATCCTCACTATGTCAAGATGTTTCGTGGGCTTCCAGAGGAAGAGAAAGAAAAGAAAAAAATAGGATTTTTAGTATTGGAGACCTGGGCTCAGCTCTTCCATTACACAGATCTTTTCTTTGCAAAGTTTGTAGGTAAATTCCCTGTGTGTGAATATGTGTGATTGTGTGTATGTTCTGGGAGGTAACTTTTTAAAGGAATGTAAACTCCAAACTTGAAAGATGAAGTTAATTCAGGTCTTATAAAGTGATTTCTGCAAGCAAGCAAATTAACTTTTTAAGTTTCCCACTAAGGATGTGATCCCTGTAACTGTTCCAACCTGAATGGAATTAATGTCCATTAATAAAGAAATTGCTGGATTAAATTGGAAGTCAGGCTGTTTGCACCTGCTGTGCATATTACTGAGCTGTAATTAGACAGGACGCCAGTCAGGGGAGGGAGCTGGTAGCTCATCACCTTCAGCTAAATAAATGATTCAGAAACTCAGATTAATTTAGGAAGAGAGGGGGAGTTGTTTTCTGCCACCCAGATCATCATTCTCTGCATCACATCTGCCTTAGGACAGCTTCCGTAGTTGTGGCTGTGCTTGAGTAATGCACAGATTACATTTTTACATTAAATTGATGAGGTTTGGAATTCCTCCCTGGACAGATTTTTACATGGCATACATCTTATTTCAGCTTTTCACACTTACAAATTTATGAGGCCTCAAGGAAATGTATTAAATCAATAAGAAACTGAGTCCAGGAAAAATAGCCTCATTATTTATTACAAACACCCATACTGCCTGCATTTATGTGGGAGCCTTTAAAAAATGCGCTCAGTCATCCCTAGACATGGTGCTGTGTCATGCAGGTACAGCAGCAAAGATTAATTTCTGCACACGGTAGCAGTGAGGGAGGGAAGACGAACTGAAAAAGAACTGGAGCCTTTAGCTCAGAAAGTCTTTTTTTTTTTTTTTTTTAAGATTTTGTTTATTTGTCTTTAGATGAGAAGGGAAGGAGAGAGGGTAAGAAATGTCAATGTATGGTCACCTTTTGTGTGTCCCCTGCTGGGAACTGGCCTGCAACCCAGGCATGTACTCTAACTGGGAATCGAACTGCGGTTGTTTGGTTCACAGGCCTGTGTTCAATCCACTGAGCTACATCAGGCAGGACTCAGAAAGTCTTGAGAAGAAGGAAGTTTGAAATAAATGAGCTGAAGTTCCTCCTAGGTTGGATTACTCACACAACTGAGTCACCTTGTTGATATTTGATACGGCTCATTGCAAACGTCCCCAAATTCTAAGGAAAGTTGGCCACTTCCTGTTCAACCTAGAAATGCTAGCACTTGAGGAGAATCTTCTGTATTAAGTCCCCTCGTGCTCTATTGAAGGGATCAATGGAAATGGTAGGAGCAAAGTGGCATGTGTTCCTAAGAATGGTCACAGATTTATTGTAGCCAGTTGTAGCCAATCAGTAGTTTCACTAACCCTGGGCACCTTGTTACCAGGGAAGTTCCCTCTTGGCCTTCCCTCCAGGGTCTCTCACTTTGTCTGTCCCTCCTGTACCCCAGCAAGCCCATCAGGATCCCTGCCCTTCCGCGTCCCCTTTGCCTGTTTGCCGTAGGCTCCTTGGTCTTCTATAGCTTCACTTTGGAAGTCATACCTTGGATATAAGTTAAGCAAGTCTGTAGGGTTTTATTTTACTTTTGGGAATGAAGAATTTCTACTGAAGGAAAAATTGATAGTCAGCTTTCAAATAGTTAATGACCAAGGGATGAGCATTCGTCTCATATTAAAAATATATTTTGGAAAGAGAAAAAAGGCAGGGGCTGACCCCCACGTCCAGGTTGCCAGTACTGTCCCAGTTCCGGGCACTCATCTGGTTCTGGAGTCTGTGTGTGTGGTGGATCCCGCACGCTTCCTACAGTGACTTCATGGCTCTTTTTAGAAGAGGGTTGGTTGCCAGTAAATGATGCTTCAGATATGCAGTTGTGGTCTTTCCCCCCAAATATGGATTTTAAAAAAGATTTTATAAATCTCGGTGACCAATCCTAAAAATTAGGTACAGCAGTTATAGGCATTCCTTGTGATAGAGGCAGCTGCACAAAGTGTGTGTGTGTGTGTGTGTGTGTGTGTGTGTGTGCGCGCATCGATTTAGTTTATCAGTAACTGGATTGCTCACTCATGTAACTTTTATTAACAGATAAACAAGAACGGACATTCTTCATAGTGTATCCTCTTGATATTTGACTACTTGGTGAGCCATACAACCTTGACTAGGATAACCTAATATAGATGCTAAAAGAAGTAACACTAAATCCATTTTCCATTTTCAGAACACATGTTTCATACTTGCCTGGTGTCATGAATTCCTACGTAAGTTCTGTGCCACACGAGAGAGACATTTTTACACAATAAACGACTGTGGGAGTATGGTTAAGGTCACACAACACAGATCTATCTTATCAGTGTCTCCTGACTCAATCCAAACTTGACTGGGTGACTGTTAACTTTTTGGAGTCACAATGCTTCTCTCCTTCTAACTGTTGAATTCCCAATTAACATGCTGCTGGTAAGGACTTCCATCCAGCTCTAAATAGCTAAAGGAAAGTCCGTTCTCCTCCCAGTAAATTCCTTAGATCAGGTGTCTCTACAACATGAAAGGCCCTTCTTTTATTATTACTTTTTTAAGATTTACTTATTTTCAGAGAGAGTGGAAGGAAAGGAGACAGAGGAAGAGAAACATTGTTGTGAGAGAGAAACAGCAGTTGGCTGCATCTCCCACGCCTTGCAGCCCAGGCATGTGCCCCTGACTGGAAATCGAACAGGAGCTCAATCCTCTGAGCCACACCAGCCAGGAAAGGCTCTTCTTGTAAAAGCCACTCACAAAGTGATCTTTTTTTTCTTTTGACCAGTTAAGATGAGGTGACATTCTTGATGGCTTATTGTTTCCTGTATCATTTGAAATGCAAATCTTTTAAATTTTCTATTTGCATTACAAGTTGTTCTACTGCGGGGTTCTAAGTACAGTATCTGCTGGTGCCTGGTTTGAAATGGCTCTCCTAGGAAACCTAGCCTTTTAAGGACCCATTATTCTATTACAGCACCCCAGAGGCATCTCAGCAGCAGATACCTCCAGCTCAAACCCTTCCAGTTTTTTTTAGGAAACCTAACACCAGCTTTAGTGCTTGTTGCTCCTGGCTGCAGGTTTATTTTTGAAATTCCACTTTAGTGAGTTAGAACTGCTTGCTCATAGCTCTCCTCTCTAGTCATTCTTCCCCCTCTTCACACACACCCTCAGTGCACATTTACAGTTTCAGTTGTGATTCTTGCATTTTAATTTCTTGCCCAAATAGCTTGGAGATGATCATGTGTTGAAACTAAATTGTGCTGACATGCGTAAGATAACTGTAATAGAAAGCTTTCCTTTTAATTTTTTTTTAATTAAAGAAAGCATTTAGCATCTTTAAGAGAGCTGGAAAGAACTGTCATGGGGAGAGAGGAGTAGAGAGCAGAGGCAGCGGAGCGGACACCCAGAGGGGTGTGTTTCTTCCCTCACGCTGTCTCAGACGCTGACACAGAAGCTCTGGCTGCTTCAGTCTTCCTCTGCCTCGTGAAATGAAGGTAGTACTTTGAGGCTTTGGTTCTACCACCTCAGAAATTACTAAAAATAAGCAAGTCCTTTGGTGATACACAGGCTACACTTACAGCCAATTCGTGAGTGAAGGCTGAAATTGGGGCACAATAGCGTAGCTTAGGAAAGGTACTTTCTTAAATAAATTAATATGCTTTTAAGGGAGTTTTAGGGCTTCTTGGTACTGTCCCAGCACTTAAGGATTGAAAATCTTTCTCCTGCCACCCCTTCAGGACAAATCCAAGTGTCATTTTAGTCACTCAGATAATTTACTTACTCCAAAGAGCAGCCACCATGGGAAGTGCTGAGCGTGTTTTTCAGTAAAGACCCCGTTAAGGTTATGCAGGTGGAAGTATCCTCAGGTCTCAACCGTGCTCTCTGTGCATGTTTTGACGGGGAGGCAGTGAGGAAAGCTCCGGAGGGTAGAGGAGAAGCCACCCATGAGGACTTCTGCTAGGGCCTCTCCGAGGAGAGGAGCCAGAGCACCCTCTCGGTGTGTTTCCCTGACTGTCCCTGTGATTTCACATCGGCACCCTTCCTGTCCGTCCTCCATAAGGTGCCCGTGTGTCCCAGCCCCAGCAGGCAGGCCCGAGGGAAGTCAGTAGTGGTTTCACTGACAGACAGTGTGCTTCACCAGGGGCTGGGCCCCTGGAGGCCCTTCTCAACCTGGGAGGGCAGGATGCTGTCCCTACTAAGAGATGAGGAGACTGAGCTGAGAAGAGTTGGGGACCTTATTATACCTGAGAGCAGACCTGCAAACCACAACAGTGGTTCCAGCTCTCGTCTTCCGAACTCCAGGTGGTCCTGTGTTTTCCCACAAGTGCTTCTGGAGCTTCCCAAGTCGGACAAAAAAAAGCATGACTCAGAAGTATGTGTCTTATGTTTGCTGGCAGTCATTCCAGGTCTTGACTACCTTAGAGCTAAGTTTCAATCCTCTTAAGCTAAGTACAAGTTGTTTCTGGCACCCAGTGGTTCTAACAGTTTGGTCACTTGGGTTACATAAAAGATCCTTCCCACATGATTTGGAAATAATACTCTGTTACTAGAAAAATCTGCTAGTTAAGAAAATCAAAATTCAACCTCAGAAGTTTGTTGTCATTGATGGTTTTCCACTGAGTATATCAGAAGTTTGAAAGGTAATTACCAAAAAAAAGTTCTAAGTATGTTATTTAATATTAGATTTTCTCGAAAAATAAATTTATGTTTCTTGTGAGCACAGTACTTGAAGTTATCTACAATAACATAGATTCTTGTCAGGAGGAGTTGGCCTGTATGTGGTTAATGCAGATTTTCAGTCCAAACAAAAGCGTGATTTTTTTTTACAGCATTTGTAATGTTGGGTTAACATTTTGAAATCAAGGTGAGAACTTAAAGAATATTTATGTCTCGTGGTCTTTGAGGTGTGAGCTGTGGATTTGCAGATGGACTCATCTGTAACTCCAAATTGCGGAAAGACTGTATGGTCTTAGGAGAGTGACAGACGGAAAAGTGAGACTGCTTGTTTTGATTTTTAAACCCTCAAGTTGCAGAAAGAAAACTGTCCCCAGAGAGGTGGAAATTTCCTCTGTGATCAAAAAGAAGGCAGCAGCCGCCCCTTTGCGCCCCCGGGAAGCCCCCGCATGCCTCGGCCCATGGGGATGTGGCCCGGCTCCAACTCGGACTCCACCCCTTTTGAAGACCAGCCGCTCTCCAAGCTGAAGGAGTCGGACAGGTGTTCAGCCCGGGAGAACCTCTACTTGGATGCCTTGTCGTTGGAGGAAGAGCCAGAGGAGCCTCCAGCCCACGGGTCCCACAGGGAGTTCAGGAACTGCCTCCCTGAGGTTGGCCTGGGTTTCGGGATCCAGTGAACCACTGCCAGACCCAGGGGTTGTCGGGAAGCTTTGCCATGTAGCAGGCAGGCTCCAGGGCTTAGGTACAGCTGAAGGCTTCACAGTGCCAAGAGCTTTGCTTGGTGGCCTGACCCCAAACTCCTGGCTTGTGCTGTGCTCAGTTTTACTTTGCCACTTTGTGTCAGGTTTGGAAATACAGGGCTCATGGCCTGTGTAAACAAAAAGGCCTCACAAATGGCATATCCAGTGAGACACACAGGAGGAAATTGTGGACTTTCAATTTAACTTAAACTCATAGCACAGTCTTCTGATTCTGGAAAACTTATTAACAACAACAACAACAAAAATCTGTTTTAAAGAAAATACCTGATGTTTGGAAACTGCACATGTCACTACACGATGGCAAACCATAAACACCGTATTCTGCACAAAGGGAAAACGACCCAGCACTTAGAAAACTTACATAAAGTCGATGAGCACGTAGATAAGCTAAGTTCTGCTTAAGCCTTTTAAAAACTGGGTTTCAAAAATTGATTTTAGAATCATTCCCTGTAAGTCCATTTAACAACTGCAGTTCCTGATATTTAACCTGTTCCAAGCACTTAATAGATCGAGGAGAGTTCACATCAATAGTATTGTTGAAATGTGGAGAAATTATACTCAGTCACGTGTCAGCCAGATCAGATGCCCTCTTCTTAGCAATAGATAAACCAAGTTGATGTGACATCACCAACATGCCACCCTGTCTGATCTGTTGGCAGTCTCACATAGTCCAATTTCACAGCAGCGCGGAGGCAGCCCAGGGTTGGAAGACAGTCCCGGCGCCACTCCACAGGGGCCTGCAGCCTGTTCTGATCTGCATGGCAGGCTGCGCTCACTGGGCGAAGCACACCGGGCCGTTTAGCTCATAGCTTTCCTGTCCCCTGCCAACAAATAAATCTCCCTTGTTCTTTCTTTAGGACCACGTCAGCTCGAGGGTGTTTTCTCATGTCAACCTGTGTTGATGGTCTCTGTCAGCGCAGCTCTCATTCTTCTTAAGCAGAAGTCACTGTAACGTCATCTCTGATTCCAAAATGCAATGTTTAAAATTAAGAAAGTATTCGAGCTTAAGAATATCAAACCAAATTCTATAGAGAGGCTTAGACCAAAGGATATCAGCCTCCTAACTTACTCTGTCGTCCTCATCTTCCTTTCTCCCACCTCCCCTCTCTCACGCACGTGCACACACTCACATATGCGTGCACACAGACAGATCCAGGTCATTACAAAGCCAGGTTTGAAATTCACGGAGTCAGCGAAGTCTTTCGAGGAAGCACAGGAGCACCACTTCCTCCATGACAAAGTTTACACACAGTTTGTCGCCAGTTTTCTCATTCACGTGGGTTCACTCACGTGGGTTCTGCAGTCCTCCCACGTGGACTGCAGAAGCTTCGACACGTCGTCACACTGTGAGTTAGGGTTTTTATACTCAACTTCAAAGGTTGAGGGCAAGTAGCACCGCGGTCTAGACTTGGCCCTGTGGGTGTTTTCAGTGGTGTTTTCCTAGGACAGGAGAGAAAATACATCACTTAGCACAGTGAAAGCTCTTGGGCAACCAGCATTCACTGATTCAGACGAACTTATGTCTTCTTTATAGGAAGAAGAAAATCACAAGGGAAATCTTCAAAGGTAAGTAAGACTGATGAAAACAATAGTAGACAGCTAAAATAAAGTCCTCTTGTCTTAAAATCTCAGCTTGTCACTGTGGCCTGTCATAGTACTCTCTTCAAAATGACTTAAAATAAGACTTCTGAATAAGTATGTGCTTTATTATTTTTAATTTAATAAGTAAGGTATTTCTTATTGTTAACAACAAAAAGGCCAGGGGTGTGCTGTGTCTGTGTATTAGTGTTAGGGTGAAACTTTTGCAGGTATATCGTATATTGTACATATAAAGGGAAGATTGTGTTAAGAGGTGTTTGAAAAGTCCATGGGAACTCCTGTCCTCTAACTTAAAGTCCGGGGAAACTCCCTCTTGATAGACTATGAGACCTGATCCCATACATTTAAAACCTCTATTGGTAGGATTTACTAAAGTATTTCCTGTCAGTAATCTTTGAAGTGTAGATATAAAGTAGTTGATGTTGTCAGCATTAGTGATCATATATTTTAGGTCATGTGTAAGAGGACATTTCTGAAAAGACACACAAAAGCAAATTTATTTTAATGTAAACATTGAAAATACACAACTGAGGGGAACATAGAGAGATTTCTTATAACAACCCCTCCACACACATACAGTCTTTTTTTTGTAGATGAATGTGTACCATTTCCACTACATGACGACTCTCTCCTGGGCCATTCGGCGTTTCCAGATCTCCTCACCTCTAGTTTTTCTATGAACTTCACATTCACGAATTTCCGTCTCCTTCCTTTTTTCCCCTCTATCAGATTAACTCCAAACCTAGAACCGCCTCTGGTACATTGCTGTCCTTCACACTTCGTCTGGTCTCCCCTTCTCAAATGGTACAGGGCAGCCCTTAAGAGCTCAGGCTCAAGAGCCAAATGGCCTGGGTTCAAACCTATTTCCGCCTCTCACTGGCCATGTGACCATGGCTGAGTTTTATAACTGCTTCGTGCCTCAGTTTTCTCATCTGTGAACAGGAGATATTTCGATTGTTTCTACACATAAAGCAATTCCTGGCACAGAATAAACAGAAAGGAACATGTAGGTATTATTACATCTGTCTACTTTCTTCCTCTCTTAGCAGATCTCTGTGCACTGTAGCTTTTTATTATTTTTCATCTTAATTGTTTCTGTTAAGTTCAAAACTAATCCACACTTGTAAAATTTAAACAGTACCAAAGTGTTCAAAGTAAGAAAGTGCACGCGTCCTCCCACCATTCCTTTCCCCTCTCGCTTCTAGCAGTTTCGTGTGCTCCGTCCATACTTTCTTCTCTGCATCTTGATGCGCCTGCACCTGTTTCAAATGTATCGTGGTTTTTGTAGTTATTTTGTTTCATCGTGGATGCGCTAAGGTTGATGCCTTCCCTTTCTCCATGTACATGGTCTCTGTTGCAAGGTGTCTATCCAAGCCCCAAAGGCAAAGTCCCCACATGGGCGCCAGTGGTTTGACTCTGTGAGTAGCTCCTCTGTGTGCAGAAGTGGAGGTTAGATGAGCTGCATCTGCAGAGCACTCCCAGCCCCCAGTGTTCTGAAGCTTAAGACCTAGTCACAAATCGACCTAGATGCTTATTTTCAGCATCCCTTATAGCCAACTTTCTGTTATTCAGCGGGCATTAGACTGTTGGTGAATTATTTCTAACAAAAAAAATACCACTGACTTTTGCCTTCAGTAAATAATAACAGGGTAGAAAACCTAATGGTGGCATTTTAGCCTGGTCTTTTGCCCTATGACAAAGCTCATAAAAGCATCCCGCTGCCCCCACCCCTGTGAGGGCAAAGCCACAGAGAGCTTTACCTGTTCTGTGGGCCAGTCCATGTGGTACACAGACCCCAATTCTGGCCTCACCATCATTAATTGGTCCTACAGTGGAGAGGCCCAAGGACTTCATCAGAAACCCATTCAGCAGGGCCTGGGCTAGTCTAGAGCTCTATGTATTCAAGCCTCTGTTTGGGGGTAGGTAGATATTAATATGTCCTATGAGAAAGTATTCTAGTTGGAGAGACAGTGACTCTGCATCCACCTCACCTCCCTACCACCCAGTCCGGAGACATTCCAGGTGAGAGGGTCCAGGGCCTTGAGCCATCGGGAAGAGTCAGCCACAGGCCTCCTCTGTGGCCACCACTTCTTTGCCCTGGGTGGGCTGGCAAGCTGCTTGAACACTTTGGCAACCTCCTATCTTGGCACCTGCCCCAGCCTATAGGAGGCAGTCAGTAAATTTATGCCAAATAGAAATATGTTGAATCAAAGTGCTGATATATTGAAAAAAATCTACATCCAAATCCATGTCTGTCAGGAACGAACTTACCCAAAACCGGCTGTTGCTTTAGCTCACCTGTCTTCACCCTCCACTGCGTGTGCGCGTCTGCGTGCATCTTCCTTTCACCCAAAGATCCAGGAGGAGCAAGAACAAGGGGAAGGCTTGACTGTGAAGGAGGGAACAGAAATGGCAGAGGAGAGCTGCTGGTGGATGTGGGCAGGGCCAGATGGAATTTCTGTTTGAAATGGGATTTGGAAATTTATTTGCTGACCTCATTACATCTTTCATGTGGCCCTTGGAGATTATTAGTATTTCAAGTCAATAGAGAATGAAGCTAATGGGTGGAAAAAACTTCAGATGATAGTTATTTTGTTGTGGTATCTACCCCACCCCCAATACCACTAGCCAGTTTTGGATCGGGACTGTGGTATGTTCATGTCGGTAGCATGGGCACCTGACATAACGCTTGGAATTCAGGGAGCTCCCAGGAAGTTGGGAGCTGACGGGACCGGTCAGTAGAACACAGATGCAGAGCAAGGCCACAGCCAGGTTTCCCTTCTTACTGTGGAGCTCCATGGGCTAAAATGAAACATCCAAAGCGGATTAGGAGCTTAGCTGTGCCTGCCCAATCACCCACCCTTCCCTTTGTTCCCACAATGTTGAGGGTTGGTTGCATTACCATTTGACCAATATAAAGGTCCTGGAACAATTCCAGAGCCATAAAATTACCATTAAACGTCCACAGGGTCAACTCAGGAGTGAACACCAAGCAGCTTGAGAATGTTCTAATAGTTCTGGCAGAGACTGACCCAAAACAGGCACTGCTCTGCCGGGCAGGCCACGCGTGCTGTGCTGGGTCGGGGTCGTAGGCCCGAGGGCTGCCGGGCTGACAGGCAACTGACACATCTTCTCCCCACTTCTCCCAGGGCTGTGTCCGTGTCCTCCATGTCTGAGTTCCAGCGCCTGATGGACGTCTCTCCCTTCCTGCCAGAGAAAGGCCTGCCTGTTGCCAGCAGCAAGGAGGACATCACTCCACCCCTGTCCCCTGACGATCTGAAGTACATCGAAGAGTTCAACAGCAAGAGCTGGGACGCAAGGCCCCCAGGCTCCTGGCCAGACAGGACAGATGGGGTGTGGGCAGAGAGGGAGGCCAGTGCTGAGCCTTTCCCTGACTCCTCCTGGTACCTCACCACGAGTGTCACCATGACCACGGACACCATGACCAGCCCAGAGCACTGCCAGAAGCAGCCCCTGCGGAGCCTCGTCCGCACTGAGCCGTCCGGGGTGCGGGTGCTACACAGCCCACCTGCAGTCCGCAGGGTGGACAGCATCATGGCGGCGGGCGTCGAGGGCTTGGGCCGGCTGGAGGCCGAGGGCCCGTTTTCTACAAGCAGAGCCAGAGCAGGCACAGGAGACACTAAGGGGGGCCCCTCAGAACACATGCTCAGCAAGTGGCCTTGTGCCCCCTCCAGGCACTCTCGAGATTCCACGGAGGGAGGGCTGCACCCCCTCGATAACACCCTCTGCGCCCCGCTGGGTTTCACCTCCCCACTGCACAGCCTGGAGATGTCCAAGAACATGAGTGATGACATGAAGGAGGTGGCCTTCTCTGTCAGGAATGCCATCTGCTCTAGTTCCCCCGAGCCCCCAGTCAAGGACATGGCCTGTCAGACCAACGTGTCCCGGACCACCGGGACGCAGACTGTCCAGACCATCAGCATCGGCCTACAGACCGAAGCCCTGCGTGTCAGTGCCATCACCAGCAGCCCCCACAAGTGTCTGACGCCAAAGGCAGGGGGTGGTGCCACACCTGCGTCATCTCCGTCCCGCGGCCTCAGGAACAGGCAGGTGGCCCCCGCCATCGAGAAGGTGCAGGCCAAGTTTGAACGCACGTGCTGCTCCCCCAAGTATGGGTCTCCCAAGCTGCAGAGGAAGCCCCTCCCCAAAGCTGACCAGCCAAATAACAGGACCTCGCCAGGGCTGGCCCAGAAGGGGTGCAGTGAGTCAGCCTGGGCCCGCTCCACCACCACGAGGGAGAGCCCCGTGCACACTGCCATCAACGATGGCCTCTCTAGCCTCTTCAACATCATTGACCACAGCCCGGTGGCGCAGGACCCTTTCCAGAAGGGGACGCGGGCTGGGAGTCGGTCTCGCTCAGCAGAACCCCGGACGGAGCTGGGCCCAGGCCAGGACACCAGCCCAAATTCCCGGGGACAGTCGCCCAGCCCTATTGGGGTCGGCTCAGAGACCTGTAGGGAGGAAGGGGGAGAGGGCACGCCTGTGAGGCAGGACTTATCTGCTCCCCCTGGCTACACATTTACTGAGAGTGTAGCCCGGATCCTCAACAAGAAGCTGTTGGAGCATGCCTTAAAGGAGGAGAGGAGGCAGGCCCCCCACTGCCTTCCAAGTCCTAACAGTGACAGCCACATGGGAGAAACAGTCAGAGCCGAGCCAGGGTCCATCGAGGTAATAGAAGCTGAGTATCCACACCCTCACCCCTACCAGCTCTTCCATTCACACGTTGAGAAAACAGGTTTAAACCCAGGATTGTACCAAGTCATTTCATTTCAAGAATTCTGGTGCATAATACAGGTTCTTGTGAGCTGGGGAGGTGCTGGGTTTATGGGAGGATGGAACAGGCAGAAACAAACCCTGAGCTACTTAAAAGTGATTCAGATTCTCTGGTTAAGTGATGGATGCTCATCTGTTTATCTGGGCTTTTCACTTGGGGTCACAATTTGCCATCTTTCTGGATGAACCTGTGTCCTAGGAGTGCATGTATGTGAAGTACGGGAGAGTCATGTCAGGGCTGTGTGAATGTTCCAGGTGTATACAAGCGACGACAGGAGAGGTGTGCTGGAGAGGGCTTGGAGAGTAGGTTTGACGACATCTCTCAGGAGGAGCTACAATGTCTGGGTTCCACTGTTGGCTTCCATTCAAATATACAGTTGAAATGCTGCCTTATACATGTGACAACCCCCCCCCCCGACACATCACGTCATCACATTTTGTAATTACGGTTGTAACTAACTCTATTAACAATCTTCTCAAATCAATCAACCTTGAACTCTGTTCTGATGTACATACATATGTGGTGTATTTGTACCACACCACTTTAAAAACAGTCCCCATTTTCACTTACGAACGAACAAAATACAACAAAGCCTGATGGCAGTGCCAGGGGTGAAAGGAGTAACAATGGTGGCCTCACAGTTCACACAGCACTGAAGATGGTCCCAGGCCTCTGACTTCAGCAGTCATTGCACGTGTAGACTTGAGGGGAGCCCCGACCGCCCGGTAGCCTGATGGACAGAGTCCACACAGTGGAATCCAGACAGCCTCAGCATTTCTCTAGGTGGGGCGGCCCAGCAGATGGCAGGGTCTGTGGGGAAGGAGAGGAGTACACCTCCTGCTTTCCCACCCACGTGGCCTGGGCTTCGTGAGTGAGGAGAGGAGAAGGTGTACTACATCCTGCTCTGTGTTTCCCACAGGGGGACCGTGATGGTTGGGTTCCCAGTCTCACCTACCAAGTGGTATTTAACTCAAAATACAGAGTTCAAGTCCGAAATAGGTTAAACCGTGTGAAGTTGCCAGTGACCTACGGAAGTGGCAGTGCCATGTGGTTCAGCCTAACCTTGATAGTTCGTGACCACATGTCCCGAGATGCGAGTCTCTGCAATAAAGTGGTGTGCGTGCTCTGAGAAGAACAAGTGCTGTGGGTGAGTGTTCTCAGGTGACGGACGGTGCCTTCTGCCCGGGTAAGTGACCCTGCTGCGGAGGGTCTGTGTGAATGCCTGCATTCCAGGGCTCCGGAGCAGCGGGTTGAGGTCAGGGCTTTGTCCCAAAACATTAACTGGCAGTGTCTGGAGTGTCCATTTGTATTAAAGACTAAATAGCAATTAATTGTTAGGAACCAAAAAGTGCTTTGAGGTAAATGCTCCAAATAGTTTATGATAATATAAAGAAAAAAGTTCAGTTCTAATTTGTGGAAATGGTTTTATCGGTACAAAGCTGTGTCTACCTCCTTTGGTTCTCTGTAAAGTATTTAGATTTTCTTCTCACTTGGTATGTTTGCTACCATGGGAGATGATTGGCCATTTTGAAGTGAGTACAGTTTCAGGGGCCATGTTTTAATGTCATGGGCACTTTCTCAGTTTTTTGTTGGAATTTCACTTGTTCTAGACTCCATTGGATTTATTATTCCTTGTCTGAATTGATGTACTGTGTTAGACCCCTTGGAGAACCCTTCTCACCACTGCATAAATAATGTGGTAGTTCTGGGTTTTCATTCCCAAATCACCGAAAGTAACTCCGACTTCCCAGCGTGCCGTGGCTGTCCTGTTGTGGGCGCCTTCCCTGGGTGCTCACTCGGGCCTCGTGACGGGTGCTGTGGGGATCCTGGCTAGGACCCTGCCAGCAGCTTGTCCCCACCACCCCACAGTCTACTCTTCTTTTTCTCTTGAAGCCACAGCACCAATGCAGCGATGCAGAGAGAAGCTCTGAGGACTTCTGGTGTGGAGAGAAAGAATGATCTGGAAGTGTAATTCTGTTCTTCTCTCCCGTGTCTAAGCGGAAAATGGGAGAAGAAATTTGTAGTATGAGCAGCAGTCACTTGAGCATCATGACTAAAACAAGCCACTGTCCCATGCTGTTTCAAATACAGGAGGCCTGCAACTTGTCTCTCCTCGTGCCAAAGGGCATTTGAAATGTTAGAAGCCAAAGAGCAATTCAGGAAAGTGTAGAAATCAAAAGGGAGAGGCCTGTTGCTGTTCTACCACGAGGGCTCCTCCCCTCTGTGGATAAGGAGGAGGAGAGGCTCTGGGTCCCGGGACCGCACACGCCACGGAGCTCTCGCTCCTGATAGCTGTCCTGGGAGCAGGCACCTGGCTTGTTGACGTTAAACTTTTACTGTTCTTTTTTCAAAAATACTTTTCAACCTACTTGCTTTTCTTTTCTTTCTCTGTCTGTTCTGTCCAGAACCAAACTGTCTTACTAACTGCCCCCTGGGGACTCTAGCCCTGCCTGCCTCACACCGTAAGTGCTTTCGTCCTTTTTTCCAAACTCTCTGGACAGGTCATTTGTGTAACTTGGGGCTGGCACCCGACACTAGGCAGAATCATCCCAGCTAGGTCTGCTCTGTAAGGCAGCCATGCACGCTTGCTCTGGGTCCATCTGCAGAGACAGATAGATGGCCTGGACAATCCCTTCTGTCAAGTGTTGACCGCTCAGTACATAGAAAGTTTCTCGGGTTATGGAGATCCTGCTGAGGTCCCTGCTGTCCTGTGCAGTTTGCAGTCAGGCGCTTTCAGAGAGGTAAGGGGACATTGGCCCACGAGGGGCTGCCTCTGGCATAGACTTCTAGCCTGTGGGGATCCTGGAGCCAAGCAGTTGTCCACTCAGCCTGGACCTGCTACCAATATTGGTGGCACATATTACTACCACGTGCTATGTCAGGCATGACCACAACACAGTGAGGTTTCTTTGCTTTTTCAACAACCACACCAAAGTGAGGAAAAGCAAATACACCTTGTCCTTCCAAGGGATCAGCACAGGTGACCTAGTAAGTGCTCGATAAGTATTTGTTAACTGATAAACAGCAAAATCTGTTTAACAGATAAACGCCAAAAAAACTCAGAATTGACTTCAGAGCCCAAATCAAGGCACATGAGAGAAAATAGGAGCTTTGTCTTAATCAAGGTTATAATTACCCGCCTGTCTCATTCACTGATTTTAACTTGTGCTGAGAACCAAAGTGCAGTTGTCTCAAAGACGAAAGAGGCGCTCCGAGGAGCACACACCCACCTAGCCCGTGGCAGTGTCCTCGGGAAAGGACAGCATGGGTTGCTTGCACGTGCTGGTGTGGTCACACAACACTTCTTCCTGCAGAAGTTCCCAAACAGGTGCTGGTGAAGAGGTGGCACGGAACTAGTGGGAGGCCCATTTTCATCCAACATCAGCCAGTGGACCTTGGCTGTGGTGTCCAGTCAGCCTGTAGCAGCAGCCTTTTGGACACACACATACTTGCATGCAGCACAAACCGCACGTGCTCACAACACAAGCACACAGTCTTACAATACCAGGAGCAGTGACCCCAAAAAACAAAACAGCTGAGGTGAGGTGAGGACACAGCTCACCCCCCACGTTAGTTCACATTCCAGCAACTTCAGCCCTGCATTGCCTTCCCAGGTGAGGCGTCTCTGTCTCGTGGTCCTCACTGGCATAGGTGCTGTGCTCAGTGGGACCTCCCCGTTGCATAAAGTGCCAACTGCAGAAGAGGCAGGGGACATTAACAAGCAGTTTCCCATTAATGCGCTGTCTCTGCTGACTCCACGGGGAGGCACCAGCTCCTTCCATCACTGCCCTGTTCCACCTTCCATCTTCTTCCTCGTCACATTGTCACATCGTCCTTCAGCTGTCTCTTCTCTGTGTTGCTCCCCTACTCTGCTGACAAAACATTCTTCATGCCGATCTTTGCGGTTGCTTGTCACCTCTCTTTAAATCCTCTGACTTTCTGCCTGCCTGGCCCTGAGAGTCTTCACTCTGTCATCCTTCACTGGGGTGGTTTACCATCTGAGCTTTTCGTTGTCTGGCTGTCATTTGGTCAGAGATGCATTCCATCCTGTAGAACTCACCATTTCCTTACGACACAGCTTTTCCCATTTCTCTGTGCCAGCAAATTCCAAGTTTGGGTGTCCTTGTTTCCTGTCTTGGAGAATAAGGACAAGTACCTCAACATTTTTAAATCCAAAAAAGGAGCAGCAGACCTCGAAGAGAAGTATTGGAGGTGGTGGAGGGAGTCTTGACTTATCTGTTCTCAGAAGGCGTGGGATGCCTGCCACACGAAGGCACAAGCACACTCTGCTTTCACTCCTTTAAGTGCTGCTGCAAGAAAGAGTCATTAAAGAGAACTAGACCTAAACCAAAATTTCTGCCAGCAGCATTTTTTCATGTTGTGGGAGTTTGTTTAACCTGCTGCCAGTCAGTTTGGAATAGACAGTAGCAGTTTGTTTTAAGGTGAGTCTCATTTCTAATACAGCTGGATGAAATCATGGGCCCTCAACAGACCAAGTCATAGGGAGGCTGTCCTCTTAGGGACTGGTCACTGTCATTAAATAGATCATTCAGGAGGGCCCAGATGATGGATCAGCTGGATCAGAGTATGACTGCTCGGCCTGCGTAGACCACGTGGGGCCTGTGGCTTTCCCCATCTTCTGTACGCTCCTGTCCGATTCTGGTGGCACTCTGTAAACACTCCCATCTCATAGCTTCGTCAGGTTTTTATCCTGATTTGGTATCTTCCCATCACTGTCATCATTGATCATTCATGTTGAATTCTTAGCATTTTCAGTTATTCTTCATGAGCAAAATATAAATTAACATTCTGAAGTTACCCCCAGGTCTTTTGCATTAACTTGAGTCTGTCAAGAACTGTGTTTGGGGGAAATCACCCCAGAGCAGGGGTGTCAAACTAATTTTCACTGGGGGCCACATCAGCCTCGAGGTTGCCTTCAAAGGGCTGAAATAATCTTAGGACTGTGTAAATGTAACTACTCCTTAACTGTTAAGGAGTTGAAATGACATTGGACCCTTTGAAGGCAACCACAAGGCTGATATGGCCCCCGGTGAAAATGAGTTTGACACTGCTGCCCTAGAGGAACTGTCAATAGGAGTAACCCTGTCTTTTTCTTTCTGGCTTTGAAGGAACTACCTTGTTCTGCACTAGCTCCATCCCTAGAACCCTGCTTCTCCAGGCCCGAGAGACCAGCAAACCGTCGCCCTCCATCCCGTTGGGCCCCACCTTCCCCCACTGCCTCCCCGACACAGTCACTCGAAGACCCGACCTCCTTAGAGGAGCTCGGCGACGAGGAGCCACCTGGGGAGAAGCCACACCTGTGACATGATGCAAGTTTGCATGGATTATCACAGAATAATTCACTGTAATTTGCATAACCACATCATCATCATCAACAAAACTCTGCCTAAAAGGAGAGATCAAGTTTTCCCAAGGTCAAAGAATGTTTTAAAGGAAAACACACAGCTGCTGAATGTTCAACCTGTGAACCTGAGATGTTTCTAGAATGAAACAGTCAATGTGCCTGTAATAACTTAATTTTTTCATAGCTGAGAAGACTATTTTTGTCTCCATCTTTTTTACACTCAGAATGTTAAACAAAAGGGTAAATAAGATAAATTTTAAAAAATAAGAGTTTTAAAGATAATACATTTTAAGAGATTCTGAACACCCTCACTTTCAATATTGACTGCCTCTCTGTTAAATTTGCACTGTTACATTTTGGTTGGGTTTATTTCCATATTGAATTAGAGTGCTTTAAGTTAATTTTATTTCGTCGGTGTTTTTGATTTTTGAGAATTTCTGAAAACTTCAGACTGTCTGATTCCTTGAACTCCGTGTAGTGAAGAGGCCATGAAGCCAGTAGACAAGGCAGAGATCCTGTCGCCTGGAGGGAGACATGTCAGCATCCTAGAGAAGGGCAAGTCTTCAGCTGGGCTTGCCAGGTTCTTGTATAATCCACACACTCTACGTGACTTGCACATCTTCGGATTCGAAGCACGGGGGTGCATGTACATACTGCTACTGTGGTCTCCCCATCACCTAAGTGAGTCGTCTGTCCCATTGTGGTACATTGTGAATTCCCTTGTACTGTACTTCTGTTGTCTCTTGCATTGATGATACAACAGCAATGGTGTTTTTAAATTATTGTTAAAAGATTAACTGGCAATATGCAGTGTTTACTCAAAATTTTCTGTTTAAGAAAAAATACTACAAAAATCATGAGCATACCAAATTGAAACAGAATGGTGCATCGGAGTCTGTATGAGACGATGATGAAGTGGAAATAAAGCCTTTATATCATGGCAGTCTGTGCCCAGGTCTTGTGTTTCACACGCCCTCCACCTTTTCCTAAGAGCTCCAAGAGAAAGTTGCTGTAACCAGGGGATCTCGTGAAAAGGGAGCGCCTATAAAAAGGTAGCAGCTGCTGACGTCTATAACAGGGCATATGCTGAGTGCATGATGATGATGTGGATTCCCTGTATTCTGAGTGTCCTGGGATAGCCGAAAAGGTGACTTCATTGGTGAAAAAGCCAAAATGAGGGGTGTAGTGTGAGGGAACTGGCTATCCACAGTTAAAATGTGCCCAACCTCTGTCCCTCTCCCCTCTTTGGGAAAGAGCAGGAACTCCAGAGCAGGCGATTCTGTCCCCGGCACTGAGATGTGAGTGATAGCGTAGGAGTCTACAAAGGTGAGATGCTGCCAAGAGCACGCAAAGGACTTTTTGGCCAAATCTCCTGGCTTTAATGTTTCATTAACTCAACAATTTTCTTCTTGTCTATACAGGCTAATAGAATAAGTTCTATTCCCAGCACTATCAAAGTTTCATTTTTTAATATTTTCAAAAAAAGGGAAAGCAACAACTATTGACAAGGATGTAGACACAATGGAACCCACCCCAGTGCATTGTTGGTGGGAATGCAGAATAGTACAGCTGTTGTGGAAAGCAGTGTGATGGTTCCTTAAAAAGAATTACCACATGATCCAGCCATTCTACTCCTGGGTTATAGGTCCAGAGGAATTAAAGGGTACAACTTGAACATAGATTTGTACACCCATGTTCACAGCAGCGTTTTTTATAATAGAGTGTAATCAACCCCAGTGTTCATTGATGGGTGAATGGGTAAATAAAACGTGGTCTATATGTTAAGTGAATATTATTCAGCCTTAGGAAAGAAATTCTGGCCTATGCCATGACATGGATGAACCTTGAACATGCCGAATGTGAAGAACATTATGTGAGAACATTATGCTGAAAGTGAAATAAGCAGTTTGCAAATATAACAAATATTGTAAGATTCTACTTATACAGGGTGGGGCAAAAATAGTTTTACTGTTATTCATATGGAAAATAATACAATAATAATAATATAAGAATAAACACTGTTTCATGTACTCACAACTGTAAACCTACTTTTGTCCCATTAATGTGGGACCTAGAGTAGTCAATTTCATAGATTAAGTATTGGGTTGGCCAAAAAGTCAATTTAGTTTTTTCTATAAAGTAAAAGAAACATTTTTCATTTTCACCAATAACTTTATTAATTTGGATATTTTGAGTATGTCAGCTATCTCCTGCATGGTATAACATTGATTGTTCTCATTTAATTTCTTGAGTTGATCGCTGTCAACTTCAACTGGTCTACCTGACTATGGAAGATCATCCTGCAAGAAATCTCCAGTACAAAATTTCACAAACCCCTTTTGACACATCCAATCAGTCATGGCACCATCTCCACCCACTGCACAAATCTTTTTTTTCTTGCATTTCAGTTGAATTTCTACCTTTCTTGAAATAATACAGCATAATATGCTGAAAATGTTGCATATTTTCTTCCATCTTCAGTATTAAAATGGCTACACAAAAATTCGCCAATTTTGATGTTCTTTTTTTAATGCACACTGATAATGATGGCTGTCACAATACAGTCTAACAAAATTGTTTCAAATGAGGTTAAAGACAACTAAGCACTACTAGAGCCATCTTATGGGAAAAAAATAAACTCTTCAGCCAGCCCAATAAAATAATGGTTACCAGGAGGTAGCAAGAGGGAAGAATGGGGGTTAGTGTTTAACGGGTACATATTTCTGTTTGGGATGATGAAAATGTTCTTAAAATGGATAGTGATGATGGTTGCCTTACAATGTACTTCAGGCCACTGACCTCTACACTTAAAATGGTAAACATCATGTTTTATCACAATAACATTTAATGCAAAAAGTAAATATTCTATTTAACCATCCTAGACATAGCTGCAAACAAATGATTAAGTTTTTGCTTTTTGTGTGTGCGTGTGCCTACCCTGCACCCAGGGTAAATGCTGAGAGGTACAATAATATTTTTTCAGCTGAAAGCCACCGGCCAGCAGCAAGAAGAAAAGTTGTTGACACTCAGAACTAAAAAAGCTTTGGTGTCAAGGGCAGTTACAATCCAGAGGCTCAAACAAAGCCATCAGGGCTCTGCTCTGTATAATGGCTCTGGTCTCCTCTGTGTGGCTTTATTCTCAGACAAGAATCCCAAGAATTGACAGTGACGATCCCCAGTGGCTTCTGTCATTTTAGATCTAGAGACAGAGGGTCTCTTACCAAGAGCCCCTCTTACCCACAGGAGCCCCAGGACTGATGAGTGTCCTGGCTCTGCTTTAGTTCACAAGTCTGCCCTGAGCCCACCATTGACAGATTAGCCCGGCAAAGGAGAACCAGGGAGCTGTTAGAATAGAGGGGAAAAGATGCTTGGAAGACAGTGAAAGCTGCTTACAACTGTGGGGCACCCTTCAATTATGAGGAGAGGTTCCCGTCATCGGAGAGAACTTGCTGTCTAATTGGGGGAGATGGAATTCTCAGGCACAAAAACAAAATACAAAAAAAAAAAAGTGTGCTGTACATCTCAAGTTAAAGGGCTTGAGCTGGATGGACCTTGTAGGAAGAGCAGGATTTAAATGTGAAGGCAGAAGAGGTGGTTCTGTGGGAGAAGAGTAGGAGCAGAGATGAGAGGAGGTGGTAGTGAGAACGTCTGCCCTGGACAGTGAGGGGGGCCTGGGTGGGGAGCAGGTCCTGCAGTGAGCAAAGCCACATCATGTGGTGTCAGTGCCTTGGAGGCCATTTTGGCACTGATCTGACCATCCAGTTTTCTAATAGGTGAGCGTTGTGTTCTTAATCCATTTATTGTGGAACCACTTAATTTTTGTAAAGGCAAGATGGTAGAATGAAAGCACTTTCTACGTTCCTATGCAAGTGAATACTGAGGCAGCTAAGTGGGAGACGCAGGGCTCTCTGAAAGAGAGCAGCTGCATAGCAGACAGCCTGCAGGAAGTTTCTGTTTATGTCTCCAGGAGCCAGTGTTAACGTGCCATTGGCTTTTATGTCCTAAACAAGGAGGCAGAAGCAGGTTCCTCAGCCACAGCTAACAGCTCTCACATGCTAGGCATGCCCTGCCCCCTGGGTCATGGCAGCACCAGCAGCCCCAGACATTTCTCATCAAACTGCAGTCAGTCTGGGTGACAGCAGCCACATTCCACCACGTCCTTTCTTCTCCTTATAAGAAGGTGCCATGTTACATTCAGGTTTTCAATATTACGTGTCTTTTAAAAAACAGGTGTATCATAATTCTAATTTTTATTTAGTACATTTGTGTTTCACCCTTTTAAACTTAAGCTTGTCAGAGTTATGTGTATTTATTTTATTCAAAAAGTAACTGAGTACAACCATTATTTTCTATTTTCTAATTCACTGATTTTTTTAAAATGCTGATAAAATATAATAAAATTTACCATTTTAACAATTTAAACCATACATTTTAGTGGGATTTAGCATTCACAGTGTTGTTCAGTCATCATCACTGCTTAGTTACAGAACGTTCTCATCACCCTAAGAGGACATATGCATTAAGCTCCTCATTCTCTGACAGTCACTTCACCCAGCCCCTGGTCCCCACGAATCTGTGTCATCTTTATGGATCTGCCTTTTCAGGATATTTTATGTAGATGGGATCATGCAATAGGTGGCCTTTAGGCTTCTTTCATTGGGGATGTTTTTGAGGTTCATATTGTAGCATGTATCAGTACCTTACTCCTTTTATAGTTTAATACTATTCCATTTTATGGACATATTACATTTTGTTCATTCATCAGTTGATAGAAATGTATTTATTGGTTATCTTAAACAGTGTTGAGGATTCTCCAAAAGGAGGCAATTCACAATGAATAATCACAATGAATTGATTGTGTGCATCAATCAATTTATGTAATCAAGGCACTAAAGCATCTTTAACTCTCAACATAATTGTTTCAAGAGGCCCCCAGTACATACTATACCTGTCATGCTTTTCTTGATTTGCATTTAGTCCTTTTGGCATCATTCTCTGAGTGCAGTGTGCACTGGAAACCAGTATAGCAAGAAATCAGGCTGACTCATAGGCAAGTTGTCTATTTAAATGAATTTGATGACACTGGTCTTTAACACAGTCTATGTCACTCGAATCAATGTGGCACGAAGAGTGGAAAAAACCTGAATTTGAATTCTGGTTTGAACAGTTAAAGTAATGCTACCTTGGGCCATTCCACTAAGACTCATTTGAAAAATAGCAACAATAATACCTACTTCCCAGGTATATAAAGATTAAGGTTTATTATGTACATACAGTATACAACATACTATACTAGGAGTTGTGGACACCAGAAATGAGCAGAAAATACAAACTCCCAGCTTCTCTGGAGTTTATATTCTATTGTTAAAATATAAAAATTCAACCAAGTAAACCTGAAGATTTAATTGCCTTTATGAAATCATGAATTGGGCAGCATCCCATCAAGATTTAAAGGAATTCTAAAGGGTTGTACAAAATGGAAAAATTTTAAAGATGGAAAGGGGGCAGAAAAAGGAAATGATTAATAGGGAATAAATTGTTTCAGGCAAGCTCACTCTCCTAAGGAGAATGGAAGGGGCTTATTACAAATGACCTCACTATTGCTGATTTATAGGTTAAAGGTTACATTTCTGGGAGAAGCTGAGGCTGTACTTAGTTTAGATATTAAGTCTTGGTTTGTTGACATGGGCTTAGCACAAGTGACTCCATTTTGATCCTGTTTTTAATTTTTAATTCAAGCAATGAGAAACACAGTGAACAAATGCAAGTGTGATGGAGAGTAAACGAAATCCTTCCCTGGGAAGACACCATTGGAATTGAGGATTGAACAAGAAGTAGCTGTCATCCAGGTAGAGGGAATATCTAATACAGCATTGAGATGAGGAGGTGGTCATGAGTCTGGTGTGTTCCAGGAAGCAAAGGAAGGCCCCTGTAGCCTGAGCAAGGGGAGAGGGTTAGTGAGGAGAGACCAGGGAACTTGGGAGAGGTCTCATTGTCCATAGGAGTTTTATGCCAGGTGGGGGAAAAAAACCCATTGAAACATTAAGTTGAGGGAGTTACTTTTCAGCAGACTATTGTGATGTAGAATGATAAGAAGGGGCAAGATTGGAAGGCTTCTCCATAAAAGGCTATTGGGTTGCCACTGAGAAGCCATGTGGTGGCTTGAACAGTTTTTGTGCCGTTATTATTAGCATCACCACCCGCAGGCTTGCCACATGCTGCTTATTAAGAACTGGGTTTTAGAAACTGCTGCTCAGGATTCCACAGGCTCCACTTCCAAACTCTAGAATCTACCCCAGTTGTTTAGATAAAAGCTGAACCAAGCCCTTATTTATTCATCTGCTACCTCTCAGGCTGGACCAGCAGTCTTGTCAATGGCCTGGGGCCAGGAAGAACTGGTCTGCCCTCAACGCTCCTTTCCTTCAGGCCACAAAATCACACAGCAAGGTTCTCATTCCTGTTTTTATTTGTTTTTAAGATCTGATCCTTCTCCAAAAGGAAGTCAGCCCTTGTAAGCTATTTTCAGTCACTTGTAATTTAGTAAAAGTGGGTTCCTGCTCTTTAAAGTTGAATTTATAGGAGGACAACTGGGAGCTCTGGACATGGGAATGATATGGGAGGGCTGGTGAGGTACATTTTTAGGTGCTGCACAACCTAATCTGAAAGAATGGGATAGGACTTCCAGTCAAGATGGTGGAGTCGGTACACATGGTACTTACTTTCTCCCAAGGCCATTTAAAAATTACAACTAACCTACAGAACAACCATCATTAGAAAAAACCTGAAATATAGCTGAACAGAAGTCCTATAACTAAGGATATACAGAAACAAACACATTGAGACTGGTAGGAGAGGCAGAGACAAAAACCAGGCTGGTCCCACACCCACGTGTGGCAGGTAAAAAATCAAGAGGATATCACAGCTGTGAAGTTCCCTCCTGAGGAGTGAGTGATTCCAGCCCCACACAAGGCTCCCCAGCCCAGAGCCTCAATGCTAGGGAGAGAAGTCCCCTTAAATTCTGGCTGTGAAAATCTGCAGGGGTTGCAGCTGAGTGAGCTGGAGGGCTGCTGGAGTCTTAAGCATTCCTCTTAATGAGCCCACACATGAACTTGCTGACAGACTCACTCAAACTAGGTGCCAGGGACATACAGTGAGGAACTGAATCATGTGGCTTCAGGGCAAGAGCTGATGGGAGCAGCTTTCTCCCAGACAGAAGTGCTATCAGAAGTCATTGTTCCTTTGCTGAGCTGTGCCCCTGCAGCTTCAGGTTGGCACCATCTCTCAAATTCTTTCCACCTGGCTAACACTCCTTACACTGGTGATTCTGAGACCCTGCCCCACCCAACTTAAAGGCTCATTCAAGTTGTTTCCAGAGGCTTTTCCATATAAACGTCCTGTCTTGGGTCATGCTGCAGACTTTTAAAAAATTTCTCAAAGGTTCACAAACCCCAAACAAGTAGCATCTGACCTCAGCATGCCCCATACCTTTTATTAGGCAGCCTCAACTCCAGCACTAGTGGCAGCTGTCCATTTTCGGCTTAGTCTCTCTGGAGTACTGGTCTCCCCTCTACGCTTCTTTCCTACCCTCCAAGCCCAGGACAAATGGCAACCATCCGGAGATCACTTTGTAGCTCATGCCAGCTGGCTTTCTGGGAGGGCACAGGCAGTAGCTGACGTTGACCTGTACCTCCAAAGACACCCCAGAACCAACACACTTAATGGACAGCTTCAGTCCATACCAGAATAGTACCATTCAACTACTTCCACAAATGATGCACTCAAAAGGTATACTCAGCAGGCACCAGAGCTCCACTAAAGCAAATGCTGCTATATAGGATTAACCCTGATACAACAGCTCCTCCACTGTAGTCACCACCAGGCATTAAAACCAGTCAGCCTGAGAGTTAATCCCTCCAAACAGCAATCAAAAAGCCCAACTACAACAGGAAGGTACACACAACCCACACAGGACATATCTGAAACAACCAGCTCAGGTGACCAGGGAGACTGCACCATAGGACACCAACTATGTACATCCACTCCACAAAGACCAGGAGATATAATAGCTGTACCTACTGCATAGAAACAAACAGGGAGGTAGTAAAAATGGGAAGACAAACATAACCCAAATGAAAGAACAGATAACAACTCCAGAATAAGAACTAAGTGAAATAGAGGCAAGCAATCTACCTGATACAAAACAGTGGTTATAGGGTGTTCAAAAAGCTTAGTGAAAACTTCAATAGCATAAAAAGGTCATAGAAACCATTAAAAATTTCAGAAATAAAGAATACAATACAATGAAGAATCATAGAGAATCAACACTACAGTAGGTGAAATGGGATTGAATCAGTGATTTGGAATATAAGATAGCAGAAAACACCTAATTTGATAGCAAAAAGAAAAAATCTCCCCATTTGAGGATAGTTTAAGGGGACTCTGGTAAAACACTAACTGTACAAACATCCACATCATAGGAATACCAGAAACAGAAGAGAAAGAGCAAGAAATCAACAGCCTATTTGAAATAATAATGACATAAAACTTTCCTAACTTGACAAAGGAAATGGACATGTAAGTCCAGGAGGTGCAGAGAGTCCCAAACCAGATAAACTCAAAGAGGTCCACACCAAGACACATCATAATTAAAATGCTAAGGGTTAAAGATAAAGAAAGAACTTTAAAATCAGAAAGAAGAAAGCAGTCAGTTACCTACAAGGGCGCTCCCATAAGATTGTCAGTTGATTTCTCAACAGAAAATTTGAAGATCAAAAGGAACTGGCACAAAATATTCAGAGTGACGAAAAGCAAGGACCTATAACAAAGATTATGTTACCAAGCAAGGCTGTTATTTAGAATCTAAAGACAGATAAAGAGCTTCCCAGAGAAGGAAAAGTTGTGATTTCATCACTACCAAACCAGTATTACAAGAAATGTTAAAGGGTCTTCTAGGAGAAGAAGGATGAAGAAGAGGAGGAGGAGAAGAAGAAAAAGAAAAAGAAGAAGAAAAAAGAGAAGGGGGTAAAAATATGAATAACAAAATGGCAATAACTGCATATCTATCAACAATTACTTTAAATGAAAATGGATTAAGTGTTCCAATCAAAAGACACAGAGTGGCTAGATGGATAGATAATAAAACAATGTCAATACATATGTTGCCTACACAAGACTCACTTCAGATCAAAAGGCACACAGAGACTAAAAGTAAAGGGATGGAAAAAGATTTCATGAAAATTGAATTTTTTTTAAAAGCTGGGGTAGCAATTCTTATGTCAGACAAAATAGACTTTAAAACAAAGGCTATAACAAGAGACAAAGAAGGACCCAGCAATCCCACTTCTGCATATTTATTGAAGAAATCCAAACACTAATTTAAAAAGACATATGCATTTCTATGTTCATTGCAGCATTATCTACAATAGCTAAGATATAGAAGCAACCTACATGTCTATCAATAGATGAGTGGATAAATAAGTGGTACACATATACAATGGAATATGACTCAGCCATACAAAAAATGAAATCTTGCCATCTGCAACAACGTGGATGGACCTAGAAAGTATTGTGCAGAGTGAAATATATAAGTCAGACAGAGAAAGACAAATGCCATATGATTTTACTTATATATGAAATCTTAAAAAATAGACAAACGAAATACAAATGAACTAATAGATACAGTGTGAATTTTGATGTTTGCTAGATGGGAGGCATTGGGAGAGGGGTGGAAAGGGGAAGGGATTAAGAACTACAAGTTGGTAGTTACAGAAGAGTCATGGGTATGCAAAGTGCAGCATAGTCAATAATATTGTAATAACCATGCATGGCATTAGGTGGGTGGCTACTAGATTCATTGGGGTGATCACTTTGTAAGTTATATAAATGTCTAATCAGTATGTTGTAAAAAATGTCCATACTTTATTATTTCATTTTTATAAAACTATAGACACAGCAAACTGATGTCTAGTGACATAAAGTTCAGTATGTTCGAAGATGGTGGAGTGGTGGTGGGAGGGAAGGAAAAGTGAGAATGATTACAAAGAAACACTAAAAAGCTTTTGGGGGTGATGAATATGTTATTATCTTAACTGGGGGATGCTTGCATAAATCAAAACTTATCAAATTGTAGACTTTAAATGTGTGCAGTTTATTGTATGTCAATTTTAACTCAGTGAAGATATTTAAAATAAAAAAAAAAGAATGGAATAGGCACGTAAGAGTGTCAACTTAGTTTTTCCTAGGCCAAGTTCTCTCTATTATATTGAAAGGACCCACTCTGTTTCAAAGGTAGAAGCTTCTGTAAGTAAGCTACTAAACTTCAGTAGAGCTCCAGGAATCCAAACCTCATCACCCCCATGGCAATCCTGGAACTAATTCATCACTCATCATTCATCAACCCTGGGCCTTCATCAGTCCCCTATAAATACAATTTTTTCCTATAAACACAATTTTAACTGATTAAAATAAAAACAAAGTACCAAAGATACTATAATGAAACAGGTGCATGTAAAAATAGCTGGTGGAATTAAAAACTCCAAATTCCAAATTTCTGGAGAGTGATTAAGCAATAAACAATTATCTATTGAACTGTTTCTTTCTACTTCACAAGTCATTTCATTTAGAGAAGTTCACCCCAACTAACTCCAATGAAATTATGTTATTTATAAAATACAATCATCACAGCCCCAATTATACAGTGCAATTTGGAAATAGTCTAAAAAAGTTATGGTCCATCAATAGATTTGTATACTGTGCTTGTTCACCTAAAAAAAAAAACCACTCCTAATGACCAGGCCCTAAGCTAGATTTGTGGGAATGCAAGCATAAATATGACATATTTCCTCCCACAAGGCCCATGACTTGCAAGGGCATCCAAATACCTGAGTTCAGACCCTGCTCCAGTACTTTCTAACCTAACACCCTGGTGAAAGTTACCCATGCCCTCTGAGACTCAGTTTTCTCTTGTGCAAAATAAAAATAATAGTAATCACCTAGTAGGTAAGTGATGATAATTAAATAAGTGAATGTCTGTTAAGAATAATGCCTAGCACATTATAATACAATATGATAAGTATTATAATAGTACATGTAACTGTAGAATGAGCACATAAAAGAGATTAATTCTGCTTGGGAGATGGTCTAGAAAGAGCTCACACTGACCTGTGTAGTAAGAGTCTTGACAGGAGCTTAAGGTTTCTCCAATAGTGAGGGAAGAGAGTGAGCAAGAAAACTTCAAGCAGTACTGCCTGGGTTATACATGTAATACTCCTGTGGGATTTTTCAGCAGAGGTCCAAAATTATTTTGAATTACTTTTGTATGCTGGAATGATGTTTTTTAAATCAAATGTGACACCATGCTAACTTTTATTGGCAAGAAAACCAAAGAGGAGAAAGTAGCTTATCCATCCTGACCCCAGGACCCTGCCATCCATCCCAGTAAAAGAAGTGACCTAAAAGGCATGTCAGTTACCCCTTTCTGGGCACACCATCATCTAAGGCATTGTGTAGGAAGTGTCACTTTTACTCTTGTTCTGCTAGATGAGGTACTGGCAGTGTGTTTCTTGTGACACAAGCAACCACATCTGTTCTATCTTATTCTAGGTTCATACCTGTTTACTTGTTGTGAGTTAGATTCTGGACAGGTGTCAACATTCTCAGGGCAATGTTAATAAAAGTGAGATACACATGAATTTCATTGTGTTGTTCCTAGAGCTTTTCTAATCTGCTCCTCTGAGCACATTAATGAAATCACACTTTTCCACCGTACTTGAAGTTGGGTGTGGCTCCCAACATCAATGAAATATGAACAAAAATTGTGTGTTACCTCCTGATGGAAGTTTTAAGAGCCTCGTACTATGTTCTTTTTCTGCCATAGCAGTGGTGGAATCTGTCCATTTATCCTGCTTTACATATGTAATATGAGGGACAAATGAGTCCTGGTAGGTTAAGCCACTGAGATTTGGGACTTGTTCATTAGGACATCCCAACTAGAATAAGTGTTCAAAAAATGAAAATGAATATATAAATAATATGAAGAAATAAAAAACAGAAGATCAAATTTTCACACTATATAAAAATGTCAGTTCATGTTAACAAAGAGGTAAGAGCTACAGAGAGTTATTTTTTCCTTATTGAATTCTTCGAATTCCTAATAAAAGAAACTTCAAGTTCCTTTACTTAAGAAGATGGATGAAGGTAGAATGGTGCTATTGTTGACTAATTTATGACATGTATAAAGCAGAAGCAAATGAACTAATTATTGCAATGATACTGCTTTCTACCCCTTCCCGTCTTCCTAGCTACACTTGTCAGAAAAGTACAGATTGTGTTCCTCTCCTGAGCCAGCAAACTGAGATGAAGGTGGACAGTAATTTTTCTATGGAATTACAAGGACAAGTTGAAAAGACCTTAAAAGCATCTTTACCAAGCCTTCATTTGATACATCATTTTAATATCCCAACCATTTTTTTGAGGGTGCTTTTTCTGTAATTTAGCACAGTGCTCTCTAGCTGGCTGCATTTTAGAACCACTCAGAGTAGGTCAAGGCCCAACCCAAATCAAATAAATCAGATTTCCTTGGGTGTGGCTACCAGTGTATTTTGGATGTTTCCCTGGTGGTTCCACCTGTATGTAACCAGGACTGAGAACTTCCAGTACAGCAGAATTTCTTAACCTAGTGGTGCCCCCAAACCAGGAATCACCTGAGGATGAGGGTTTAAAAACCCATGCCTGCTTCCCACTGCAGACCTTCTGCTGTACTTGGTCTGGGGTGAGACCTGGGCATCAGAATTTTGCAGCACCATTTGGGAGCTATAGTCTTAACTAGATTTAAGAACCCGAGATCTTGTCAAACAGACATGGGTACAGACCCAGACTCTACCACTCTGTGTGGTCGCGGGCATGGTCCTTCCCCTCTGTGGAGTTCTGTTTTCTCATTCTGTATAATGGGAATAACAAGGTGGCTGTGAAGACTGACTGAGACAGAGAGTTAGCACAGAGCTTCTCATATGATAGATACTTGCCTGAGAAACAAGTTTGTATCATCTCATTTCTTATCTCTCAATAATCCTATGAATCAAGGTTATTGTCCTGAACTGATAGCTAAAGGTACTGAGGATTGGAATGGTCATTGGCTTCCTCAAGATTACACAGTAATAAGTGACATTTATGAAGGTTTTACTGAGCAGACACTTGCAGCCACCCTGCCCACTCCATTAGCTGCCCTGCCCTGGGTGAGCAGAGGGGCCGCTTTGTGCTGGTGAACTGGCCCATCTGTGGGACACATTTGGGTTGTCAGGTGGACCTGGGCTCAGCTCAGCTCATCTGCTTCTGTCCTGGAGCTTAATAGACTAAATTGTGTCTTGAATTTCATTGACTTCATTTTTTTTCAAGGTTGTAGAATAACCTCAACTGACCTATTTGACTAGAATCTTTTTTCAGTGTTTTCTGGAAAAGCAACGCTTCCCCACCACTGTTTCTTTATTAATATGGTGTCTTTTCTAAAGGGACGGTGGCTTGCTACATCCTCACATAACTCCTGACACAAAAGAATGAATTCGGGCACAGGGGACATTACTTGTTGCTGCCTAAGGCACTTCCACACCTTATATTTTGACCCAACATATGAAGAAAAGTACAAAACCACAGGTCTAGATTTGGTGCCCAGCACCCTGAATGTGACCACAGGTGCATTTTGTCTACTTAAAATGTGTGCTCACACTGAGGAGGGGCCCTCTGTGTGCCATCCCAGGCCTCCACTCTCCTCCAGCCCCAAGTGGAGTGGCCAAGGATGGGGAGACGGTGTTTGGTCCACCTCCTCTCATTTCCATGACCCCCTCCCCCTTTGTTTAGAGAACTGCTACATAAGGTGACATCCCATTCAGCTAGAATGAGGCCCCTAAGTTGATCCTTTGTAGGAACTCTGGAGCAACTTTGCTAAGGCAGACTTTACCCCCATGCCTATGAGCTTCAGGGTAGTAGTGCCACCTGTTCTGGCAATTTTGACACCCCAAGAAAGCAGAGGAATTTTTTGGTGTGAAAAGTCACCATTCTCTTCAAAGGAGACCTTGCCAGTCACTTCTTTCCTGTTGGCTCCACCTCCATCCCAAAGGAGATCAATCCCAGACCATACTGATTAAAGCAAAAATCCCCCAAACAACAAGGCAGTAACATCTTCCCCCTGAGTACACTGTCCTCAAAAGCCAAGTCCAAACTGAATTGAATTCTCAGAGCCACTAAAGATCTTGCCTCCATTTACCTTGACCCACTTAGGGGAGGAGCCAGAACTAAACAGACCCATTTAAAATGAATTTGGGACTCTGTACTCAAGGCAAAGATGTTCCACAAAGCAGCCAGTGACTGGTTTGGAGGTTCCACCCAGTATTAACTCTCAGCCTGGGATACCAGATGGGTGGTGAACTGCTCCCGTGGCGGTCAAGGTGAGGGCCGGGCTGGACGGTAGTAGTGGCACTGGCACAAGCACATGGCTGGTTCTGGAAATGCAGGGTGCGCTGCCTCGTTGCCTGGCAACATTGAAGACCTCACTCTTAGGAGTCTTAGTAGCTGCATGTGGTGAGTGCATTACTCTAGCATCTTTTTAAAAACAAAAAAATAAAAACGTAATATGGGCTTTAGATAACTGCTGCAGGTGGGCAATACAGCAATGGGGCATGTGTTGCAGAATCAGAACACTGCCTCCTTTTCTGCATTTGAAATCACGTATCTTTTTCTGGGGCAGGAGCACACTCCTCACATGTTAGGGCAGGTGGCCCGGCCAGCAGGCTGCTGTGCACTCACTAAGGAGGGCTGGTTTATGTTTCTAGCTTCCTCAGTCTAGTTCTTCTTTGACAGTTGCAGTGAGACAAAAGCTAAGGAAACTTCTTCCTGGCCTCGGTGGACCATAAATTAATGCATTATGGCTTTGCAGAAACCTGGTTGTGAGCCATGAAAGCAAGGGGTCTCTTCCTTGTACGCAACCTCACAGTACCCTGCACAAATTACTAGACCCTCCCGAAATGCTTGTTGGATCCAGTACTCTCACTTCCTCTGTGTGTGTGAGTGTGTGTTTAGGAGGACATTAAAATGTAAGGAATAGAGACTAAGTAAGTAACCTGAAAGACACATTGCTTAGCATAAACTTACACATAGCAGAATAATAAGCATATTGAAATGCCAATACCTACAATTTGCATATGTATTCATGGCTTCACAAAATGTTTTTACACACACCATTCCATTAAATATATCTAGGATTTGTAGGCCTGAATATAGTGCCTGTTGCCCATTAGTCACTGTTTCTCAACATTGTCAACTCCCTTGCTCAGGTCTTCTGGCCATTGGCTGCTCCCCAAGCCATAAATTGTTCTTTCCGAGAGCCTCTTAGAGGCTCCTGCCCATCCTCAGATTCCCCTGAAGGGGTCTCCGGGAGACACTGAAGCAGACCCTGAGCTATTTCAGAGGAAGAAGGAAGGGGCTGACAGAAAGAAGGAGGTGTCAGAAACCTCACTCTCCCCTCTGCCTCCAATTTGTACTCCTCTCTCCACTTAGGCCCCACAATTACTGGCTGGATCTAAATAGTCCAAGAATTTTAATTAATAATACACATGATAACAATAATTTATTGAACACTTGACCATATGCCAGGTATTTTCTCATTTAATGCAACAATGCTAGGCTTCTTACGGAGGAGGAAACAAGGATTAGGTCATTTATAGGTGGTAGGGGTTGAGCTAGAGGTTCAGATCCTGGATCCTCTGGCCCAAAGCCCATGCTCCAAAGCACATGATTCTTCTGTACCATCTATCCTCTGCCCCTGGCTCAGTGCAGAAATCCCTCAATATCATTTCTGAATAGCTCTAGAAACACACCTTTGGCAATCTGTTCCCCACTGCGCACTATTTGGGGCCATCTATAAGGTGCAGTTTTGTGTCCCATTTGTCCATTCATTCAGCAAACACATAGTGAGTACCCATTCCTCTGGACTACTCTGCCAGACTCTGAACAAGACTCAAATGAAACCTAGTTCCTGCCCTTAACAGAAAGAGACACATACACATGCAGATATGTTTGGAATAGCATTCTAGACAAGACAGGAACAGGGCTGAGTGCCATGGGGCCCAGGAAGGTGTGGCGGCTCTGCTGGTGGCTGGCTCAGCAGTGATATCACAGAGGAGATGAGAAGCTCAACCCTCTGTTGTTGGGAACCACCCTGCCTGGTTTCAGCATCTGTAAACCCCCCATGGCTAAGGCTGAGTGAGCGACCTTTGGACCATAAGCCACTAAGGAGACAAAGCTTATCTCCCTGGCAAGAGTGCCATTTCTGCTCCTTTTTTCATAACTGGCCCCCAATGCTTGATCAGTTAGCCAATGACGGGTAAGATTCCCCAAGGGGAGAACAACCTAAGACAGGCATGATCACGTGGAGGCCCCAGGGAAGGACTTGGGGGGCTACGGAAAAAGGGGGTGATGGACCTTTGCCCCTCAGCTTTGACAAAGCCTGACTCCCCTGAGTCCGTGAGAAGTCTCCAAAAATTCCTTGGCTGTTTGCCTCCTCTGCCTTACTTAGGTCTAAAACAATGACAGAGGGTGGTGCGGCCCTGTGCTGGAAAGGGCAGGCTCCCTGGGTGATCAGGCCTGAGAAAGAATGTGTAAAATCCCGTGAAGCCTGCTTTGCTAAGAATGCTCTTAGTTAAATGATAAAGGCCCAAGCAGGAAATGAGTTTGTTTCCTAAAGTTTTGTAGCCCTTTAGCTGATAGACCCTGACTCAGAATAAGCCCTCATAGTCTTTTGTATGCTATCTACTGTTTGATCCTTACTGCCTGATGATGATTAATGAGCTGTAACTGTATTCCTGAGCAAATTAACCCAGTAAAAGCCTATCTAGGCTAGGGTCAGCATGCTCTCCCCTTGAGAGAGTGGCTAGGCCACTCTGAGGTGCCCCCCCCCCTTGAGGGAGTAGCCATGCTGTTCCTTTTCCTCCACAGGACTCGGTAGTCCATGTGAATTTGTCTCGTATCTCATCCATGATGCCGCAGGCACTGCGGGCCAGTGAACGAGTAACTCTGTGGTTATCTTCAAATAAGATTGCTTACGCCGCACAGATGGTGTGCAAAGACCTCTAAACAAACACCTACCTCCCTGAGTCCCAACAAGATAAGTCCCATCCCAGCCTCTCCACAGTGGTCATTTTCATTCTGTCATTCAGCAAATATTTGACCTCTAGCATATAGTTGGCTTTTTGCAATGGGCTGCATGTATGGCAGCGGCCAGGACAGAGCAGGCTCTTGCCCTCACAGAGCTGACAGCTTTGTTACCAGACCACCACACTGAAAAACTGCTCAACCAGGCACCGCTAAAGTATCAACACATATTGAAATTTACTGTGGAGCAACCTGGAAATGCTGACGCACACAAGGTTGCAGTCAAAGCTGGTTTCAGTTGGAGCCATTGCACCAGATACTGAGGGTGCCTGACAACAGAGACATGCCAGTGTCTGCAGTAGCTGGGGGCCAAGAGCGTTGAGGTGCTGACATTCATCATATATTGTGTTGTAGTAAGAGGCCATTTTGCCAAAACCAGGTGATCCACATGAATAAGCTATATCTCAGAATCTTCCAGAAAATATAATATACACATATGTTTTCCTGTCTTGATCACTACCTTCCAATGTCTATTCTTTTATTCATCATGCAAGTTAAGCCATCATGAAATTTATAGTTACTGAAAAACAAAGCAGGGCTTGGACTAGAGTGTGTTTGAATCTCCAGTCAGATTTTGATAACTCTAGGTGCCTTTTCTTGCCAGCCAAGCCAGTACAGGGATGTTCAATGTCTCTGCCTCAATTCCTGGTTTAGTTTTTTTTAAAAAGTATTAGTAATTAATATTAACCAATCATAATCAATACATCAATAATTAGCATTCTTAATTATAATATTTGTTATTATTTTAAATCATTTTTATTTTCAATTATCATTGACATACATTATTATATCAGTTTCAGGTGCGCAACCCAGTGATTAGACAACACATGACTTACTAAGTCATCATCCCCATAAATCTCATACCTATCTGGTGCCAGTTATTAGATTATTTTTTACTATTCCCTATTCTGGATTTTACATTCCCATGACTATTTTGTAACAACTAATTTGTACTTCTTAATCCCTTCACCTTTTTTTCTCATCCTCCCAACCCCACTCACAGTTGGCAACCATCAAAATGTTCTTGTATCTATAATTCTGTTTCTGTTCTGCTTGTTCACTTATTTTGAGTTTTAGGTGCAATTGTTGATGAATATGCATTTATTGCCATTTTTTTTGTTTAACTTTTGATCTTCTTCTTCTTAAGACCCTTTAACATCACCACCAAACCAGTATATTACTCCTTTAGCTTTTCCTTGTCTGGGAAACTCTTTATCTGTCCTTCCATTCTAAATGATAGCTTTGCTGGGTTGAGTAATCTTGGCCGTAGGTCCTCACTTTCTAACACTTTGAATATTTCTTGCCAATCCCTTCTGGCCTGCAAAGTTTCTGTTGAGAAATCAGCTGACACTCTTATGGGAACTTATTTCTTTCTGTTTGTCTAGTTGTCTCTCTGTTTACCCACCCATCCATCTGTCCATCCTCCATTCATTTCACACTCTCGTTTCTTCCAGACACTGGTTACAAAGCATTTCCTCTGTGTCTTCTCCCAGCTCAGAAAAAAAGATGATTTTGCAGGAAAAGAAAGGACAAAGTTATAGGGGGAAAGCTTGTATTAATAATGAAAGAATATTGATGTGACTTGTAAGAAGATACTTTCTGAAAAGCCCTCTCTCATAATAGATCCATGGCTCCCACATCGAAGAGTTGGTTGGTAACCACCTCCACCTGGGCATTAGCAGTCATCCCTCACCTAAGATGCCATCTAGAGACCACATCACCCCAAAACCATACTTCCTTCCTGAGTGAGCCAGCCCATCTCTCAGGAAGTCATAGCACTGGCCAGGTGGGGCCCTAAGCTAAGCAGGTAGGAAAACCCTTCTCCTCCTTCCAAGGTGTTCCTGTTCATGGACTGTACACCAGGATCTCCTGGAGTAGAAGCCATGATATTTCAACCCCTTGCTCTCTCTCAATACGTGAGGTACAAAAGAGACAGCAATAAATACAGGCCACACAGGTCTCTAGTGCCATTCCGTTAGTACAATGCTACATGGAACACAAGTTTAACAATAATTCTACTCTCCTTCCAACTTTTGATCACGTGCTCTTACTAAATTACCCCAAGAATTACATTGCGCATTCATTTTATAATGTCTATGCATAGTTTCCCTTTTCAATAAATCCAAGACAACCTGATTATTATTATGTGATTATGTTTTTAGTGCAGAGTATAATTACATATTCATACTATAGTCAAAACTCTCAGTCAGTCAATCAACAAATACAGTGGCACTTCGGTTCTCATAGGCTTCAGAACTTATCAAACCTGGTACATGTTGCATTTTGATGACACAAAATGTTTCAGCACTTGGTGCTTGCTTGCCACTCATCACACTTGCTAGAACTTGTATGAGTCACGATGCCACCTTGCAAGAGAAAATGTGTCATCAATCATTACTTGCTTGCCACTCATTAGAACAAATTAACAACAAGTACCAAGGTACCACTGTATTTATTAACCATCTATGGCAGTCTAGTTTCTTATCCAGGGATATGGAGATAAGAAGAGACCTTGTTTCAAGGAGCTCCTCAGCATCTAAGAGAAAGGTATAATTTCATTCTCTCAAAGGTCACTATGGAAACACAGAGAGAGTGAGTGTAATTCCACGTTGGGGATAGCAAATGCAAACAAAAATGAAAACCACAAAATATGATTGTCTCAATTTAGTCATCTTTGGGGATGAGACTCTTGACTCAGGACGTTTCTAATTCATTTTTAAGATATTATTTAAAAATATCTAGCTAGTTTCTTTAATTCAGAACTTTATGAAGATGGCAAAAGAACTTATTGAGGCTGACTGAACTCAAACTTAAATTAAGAAGTATTACAACATAGCTTCTATATTAGAGTTAATGGAGTGAATCATAGGCACTGGCTGTGGATCACAGCCTCCTTCTCATTAAGGAAGTGGAGATGCCTCCCAACCAGTGTGGCTGGGAGCAGAGTCTAGTTTCATCTCACTCTCTGCTGTGCTTCTCTGCCTGGGCTGCCAGCTCTCAGATTCCTAGAGTCTTCTGCTGAAGCAACTACTAAAAGAACTGTCATTATCCATTGATCTTTTTGAACAAACATATGTCCCTTCAGTGGGCTCTAGTAGATGCTGTCTACAAAGCTGCACACATCTCCCCACCCCAAGTGTTCTGCTTGGTGTCACTGTTCCCTCTCAGGACCAGTGGTCTTGGTAAAATTGTTGCCCTCTGGGCTGTAGCTGCAGCTATGAGAGAAGCAGTGCTTCCCTTTGGAATCTGATTTGCAAAAAAATCCCTCCTTGCACAAATGCAAGTACAGCAAAATAATTTCTGTGTATCCTAGAAATTAATAGGTCACCATGTAACTGAGTCACATAATGATATATATTTCGTGGACTATGGAGTCTGAACAGAAAGTATGAACAGCAAAAAAAATAATACCAAGAGAGAATCTGGAAGAAACAGTATGAATTCTTACAGCTGAAATGCAAAAATAATGGGGAAATGAGAGCTATAAATAAAGGGTAGGGCAAAAGTAGTTTTACAGTTGTTCTTATGGGAAATAATACAATAATTAATATAAGAATAAACTGTTTCACATGCTCACAACTGTATACCTACTTTAGCCACACCCTGTATTAGGATTGAGACTGGCTATGAAGGACAGAATCCACGAGAGAATAGTACCTTAAACAAGACTGGGGCTTATTTCTCTCCCATGAAAACAAGTCATGCAGTGCAGTGATGAAGGCCATGGTCATAAAGAATTCAGTTGCTTCTATCACATAATGTAGCTCTGTCACCCTCAGTGTGGTAGATTCTAGTTCATGGCTAATCCAGCCCCAGTCATCACAGGTTCATTCCACCCAGCAAGAAGGAAGGAGGACTAAAGAATGGATTGCCTCCTTCCTGTGAGGATAGTTCTCAGAAGTTGCCATGTATCCCTTCTGCTTACACCCCATCGAGCTGGTACATAGTCACTTTGCCACATCTAGCTGGGAGACTAGAAAATATAGGCTTTATTCTGAATAGCTGTGCCATCCACTACCAATTTCTAGCAGACTCTGCACATGACCTGAGTGAAACACTGAAGCCTGAGATCTCAGAGATGGAACATCCCTGGATGATAACACAACAGAGACTGTGACACCAGGAATAGGTGGTTAAAAGGCAGTCAGGCCGAAGGCCACCGGCATACTGTAGATGAGGCTTATCTTGTGGATGGATCATTAACAATGTGGAAGATGAAGCCACAAAGGCTGGCTGAAGGAGTTAGGGTGGAGAGGAAGATTCTGAGGCCAGTGATGAATTGTAGCTGCAAGGCCCATCAGCTAAAGTTTATTCTATAATTATTTCATCTAATTGTGTCATGAGATGTAAATGCACCTTTAGGAATCAGGAAACTTCTTTGCTATTTCCCTTCTGATCTCTTCAGTAATGGAGACGTTGATCACAATAAACAGAAGTTGAGCAAACACATCCCAAACTCTTGCTGGGTCCCAGAAGATAAGCAAATCTGACTTCTTTCCACAAAGCCTTCACCAACTCAGCATTAAAAAAAAACCTCTCTGTTTCAGTGCAGCCTTTTGGTAAATTGCCCAGCGTAATAGGTGACCCATTTGTTTTTTCAAGACTGAAAATAGTCTGGGAAAAATATATAAAAGGAAAAAAATAAAGAAGCTTTATATGTTGTGTTGCTATAGTTGACAGAGAATAGACCCAAGAGTTATAATGCAGCATCTGTTGGTAAAATAGCCAAATGGAATGGGATTCACTTCCTATATTCTTTACTAAATAGTAGAAGGAATTGCTGATTTGGAAAGAGGAGAGAGCAACTTTGTTCTTACTATAAAAATGAAAAGCAAACCTCTGCCTTCCATATAAACTGTTTGCTTAAAAGGCAACTGTCTAAGCAGCTCCGTCAAGAGACTGAGGGACTGGGTTCCAGGTCTGGCAGGCCACATCTGGGCTGGTGCCTCCAGCAGGGGCCTCATTCTAACTGGTTCTCTCCTCCTCCAGCTGGATCCCATTGCCTCTCAAGCCAAATAGCCTTCATCTGCTCAGTGTTAGGATTAGGAAGGCAAGCAGGTGAGGCTCAGCCAGCTGAGATGGATCAGAACCCGGAAATGTTCTCATGTAAATCTAGATACAGATTCTAAAGTGAGTGAGGTCCAGGTCTAATTTGAGACCAATACAGCAATTGAAAAAGAGTCTTTTACTCCAGACAAGAAAAAAACTGAAGGAGTTTATATCACCAAACTGGTATTGTAAGTAATGTTATAGGAACTTCTTTAAGAAAAAGAAAAATTTTAAAAATATAAGTAGGCCCTTGTTGGTGCGGCTCAGTGGATTGAGCACGGGCCTGCAAACCAAAGGGTCACTGGTTCAATTCCTAGTCAGGGCACATGCCTGGGTTGCGGGCCAAGTCCCCAGTTGGGGGTGTGTAAGAGGCAACCACACATTGATGTTTCTCTTCCTCTCTTTCTCCTTCCCTTTCCCTCTCCATAAAAATAAATAAAACTCTTTAAAAATTATTTAAAAAATATAAGTAAGAATACATTGCAATGAAAAAAATACTCACTGACAAAGGCAAACAAAATAAAAGCAGTGGGTCAACCAACAGTAAACTAGTACCAAGGTTAAAAGGCAAAAGTAGAAAGATCACGTGTAATCATAACATTAAATTAAGGGATGCACACAAAAACATGCTGGGTCCTGACTGGAAATTGAACCAGTGGTCCTTTGGTTCCCAGGTCTGCACTCAATTCACTGAGCTACACCAGCCAGAGATCTCTTTTTTAAAATATTCTTTATTGATTATCCTATTACAGTTGTCCCATTTCCCCCCCTTCATTCACCTCTACCCTGCACACCCCCTCCCACCCACCTTCCCCCTTTTTAGTTCATGTCCATGTGTCATAAGTTCTTTAGCTTCCACATTTCCCATACTATTCTTGCCCTCCCCCTATTTTCTACCTACCATCTATGCTACTTATTCTCTGTACCTTTTCCACCTCTCTCCTTCTCCCACTCCCCTGTTGATAACCCTCCATGTGATCTCCATTTCTGTGGTTCTGTTCCTGTTCTAGTTGTTTACTTAGTTTGCTTTTGTTTTAAGTGTGGTTGTTAATAATTGTGAGTTTGCTGTCATATTACTACACATGTTGTTTATCTTCTTAGATAAGTCCCTTTAACATTTCATACAATAAGGGCTTGGTGATAATGAACTCCTTATCTGGGTGATAATTTGACCTTATCTGGGAGGCACTTTATCTGCCCTTCTATTATAAATAAAATCTTTGCTGGATAGAACAATTTTGGATATAGGTCTTTGGATTTCAGGACTCGGAATACTTCTTGTCAACCCCTTCTTGCCTGTAAGGTCTTTTTTGAGAAATCACAGCTCACAGTCTGATGGGAACTCCTTTGTAGGTGACTGTCCCTTTATCTCTCGCTGCTTCTAGGATTCTCTCCTTCATTTTAATCTTAGCTAATGTAATTGTGATGTGCCTTGGTGTGTTTCTTCTTGGGTCCAACTTCTTTGGGACTCTCTGAGCTTCCTGGATTTCCTGGAAGTCTATTTCCTTTGCCAGAATGGAGAAGTTCTCCTTTATTATTTGTTCAAATAAGGTTTCCACTCATGGCTGTTTCTCTTCCCCTTCTGGTACCCCTATAATTCGGATGTTGGAGCATTTAAAGATGTCCTGGAGGTTCCTAAGCCTGTCCTCATTTTTTTGAATTCTTGTTTCTTCATTCTTTTCTGTTTGGTCATTTTTTTCTTCCTTCTGGTCTGCTCCCTTAATCTGAGTCCCAGTTTCCTTTCCATTACTATTGGTTTCCTGTGCATTTCCCTTCATTTCAATTAGTTTAGCCTTCATATGTTCTTCTAATTTGTGACTAAAATCAACCAGTTTCCGTGGGCATCCTGATCACCAGTGTTTTGAACTGTGCATCTGAAAGTTTGGCTATTTCTTCATCATTTAGATTTATCGGCTCTGGGGCTCTGAGTTGTTCTTGAGCCATGTTTTGATCTATTTGTGCCTGTTACACATGAGGAGAGGCACCTTCGGTGTTCACCAGGGCAGGGCCACCCAGGTCGCTGGTTTGCGACACTGTATGTGGGGGCAGGGTCAGAGAGGGAGCAGTGGTGGTCCTCTCAGCTCACCCAGTCCGCCTCACCACTTGCCCCCACCTGTTTATCTGAACACAAATGTGCGAGCCTGCAGCCCTACTCTGGGGCCTGCTCAGTCTGTCTCAATACTGTCTCTTCACTGGTTTATCTGCGTGCAAATGTGTGACCGCAGACAGCCAGCCACACCATGCCTTCCTGTAGCTACCCGGCACCTACCCCGCACCTGGGATCTGCGTCCTTGGCTGCTTGCACACTGCTCGGGTTGGGGGATCATTTTTGCCTGACCAGCTCCACTGCTGGCTTCGCCCCTCTCACCGGTTTAGCTGAGCAGTTCATTGTTTTCGAACTCCGTATTGTTCGATTTTCTGTGGTTTGATTATGTTTATTGTGTTAAAACTTTGTAGTTTTTAGATTTGATTGTGTGAGGAAGCAAAGCGTTTCCAACTACGCCTCCATGTTGGTGGAAGTCCTCTCTCTCCTTCATTTTAATCTTGGGTAATATAATTATGATGTGCCTTGTTATGTTCCTTCTTGGGTCCACCTTCTTTGGGACTCTCTGAGCTTCCTGGATTTCCTGGAAGTCTATTTCCTTTGCCATATTGGGGAAGTTTTCCTTCATTATTTGTTCAAATAAGTTTTCCACTTGTTGCCCTTCCTCTTACCCTTCTGGTACCCCTGTAATTCGGATGTTGGGATGTCCCCCTTCTGGTGCTGGTTCCCGGGTGGGTGGGCTTGTATACATTCTAGGACCCTGTGGGTCTCTCCAACCAACTCTCCTGTGAGGCTGGGACTCTCTCCTGTCACCTCAACCCTGCAAGTGTTTTTAATCAGTGCTTTTAGGCTTTATTTCCCGGCGCTGGGGCCCCGGGTTACGCAGTCTGTCTTGCTGCCTGTTTTCGCCTGGTTTATCTGCGTGTGAATGTGTGACCGCAGTCAGCCAACCCCCTTGTGCACCTCACTGGCTTTGCTGGTTTCCTCCCCTTGCCTGGGTTTGCCAACCACCATTGTTTCCTGCCACGACCCCTCCCTGCTGGCTGCCGACTCTACCCCTCTAATCCGTCTGGATAAATGGCTGTCGGACTTTCGTACAGTTTAATTTTCTGTCAGTTCTGGTTGTTTTTTCTTTCTAAATTTTTATTGTTCTTAATTTTGGTTGTGCAAGGAGGCACAGTGTGTCTGCCTATGCTTCCATCTTGGCTGGACGTTCGATCCTTTTTTTTAAATGTGAGAATTGTAAGTTTATATATCAAACTAATATCAGTAAAAGAAAAAAATCTTAAATTATCTTGTGCTTACACCTCAAAGCAAACTGTTTCTTTTCTTTTAGAACAAAAACATATAGGTACATGATAAAGACTAATATAGAAATACTCATGTAGCCACTATTTAAAAAAATAGTTAACATTTACATATTATATAAATTACTGATATCATAATATAAATTACTGATATAACAAGTAATATCCTTGTTATTCCAGGTACCTTGCCCCAAATGCTTAATTAGCAAATGCTGAATCATTGCTCCCAGAGCCTCTGGTGTGCATATCCATACACAGAATGTGGTATGATTTTGTACGGTTTATAGTTTTATTGCACAATGGTATTATACTGTTCCAATGTCCTGCAACTTGCTTTATCTACTTAATTATATGTTTTCAAGATCTATTTATATGGAAACAGAGAGATCTAATTCATTTGAAGAAACTTCTGTATAGTAATTTCAGACTCAGTAATTAGGTGATATAAGTCATTGAAAATTTTAGGCACTTCCATTGAAAAGCTATCATTCACCCTACTCTAGAAGAATTGTCTTTAAGAATGAATCTGGTCATATTATTCTGTTGTGTAAAACTCTCACGAGCACATGATGTATATAGAATATAGTCTCATCTTCTCAGTGTACCAAGGTCATCTTCAGTCTGACCACAGGACTGTTTCTCTCCTGTCACCCCCATCAGTCAACCCCGTGCAATCAGTCAGCGCGGTGATGCACATCCTTTTCATATCTTCAGCCCTAGCAAACACTGATAGCTTTGCCAGCTGGGCTAGTCCCTTCTTTCTGTGTCTGGCAATCCCTTTTACAACCTTCAGACTCAACTCAAATCTCATCTTCAGAGGCAGATTTACTGTGAAGCCAATGAAATTCAAGCTTCAGGCCTTGTAAGGAAGAGGTTCTAGCAACTTTTTCATAATGGACATATGTTGTTTTTGTAAAATGACAGGATTAAGACACTTTTTCTTAAAGTGACACCCAAATTGTATAACCTTCAGACCCCTCCAAGCCTGGATCTGCCTCTAATCACGACCCTTGTGAAACTTCCCATGATCTCCCTCAAAGGAAGCCCTCTGGGGTCCCACAGCACTTTGTTCTTACATCTAATACTGCACACACTGTAGTATGGCTTATCAACTCACCTCTGATATAGATTTCACATCCATATCAGTAGTAGGTATTCAAAAAGCATTTGTTAAATGTATATACGTGATGAAAATGAAAACAGAGGTTTGCGTATTTACTTGATAACTGACCAACCATTTTCAGATTTGGCCGCTTTTGCCTTCAGACGGAGCTTTCCAACTGCTGGCCCACTACACACAGCAGGCAGCAGGGACAAAGGGGCCACGTGACAGAAAGGGGGGAGGAGGATTTCAGGAGCCTCATGGGAGGCATGTGAAGCCAAGCCAACAAAGGCACAGGAGTCACACAGAAATGAGACGGAGAGTGTAGTTTGGGAAGGAGACAACGATGTGGACGTATAATCTAATCTGGAAATAGTGCATGTTTTAGGTGGTGGGGGTGCTTTTATTTAACGACAAAGGAAAAAAACACAGGGTACATAAAATGAAAGATATTAAAGAATAGGCATTTAGTTACAGTTGGGCGGATTAAATTTGCAATGGCAGCTCACCCAGCACCCTGGCACAGGCTGTTTTCCTAGGAAAGGCCGTCCTGCCAGCTCTCACTCACCCTTCAGGAACCAGGTTTGCAGGGGTTTCTCTGCAGCCACTTCGCTCCCTACAGCCCCGATGCCTCTTCTCCCTCAGCACTGCAGCCAAACTCTGGGTGTGTGTCATTACTAGTGCGTGTTGTTTGTCTTATTTTAAACATCTGAGTAAATACTGACCTGTGCATACATACAGAAATTGCTTCTTACATTTTCACCTGATAATCAAAACTGTTCCACAATTAATTACTAGTTAAAAGATTCAGTGTTTTATATTTCAAGTCATCTTTCTCTTGCACGTTCCCAAGATGGAGCTATGTTTTGGAAAAATTATGACATTATTTTGCTGGTGAGAGGCAAAAAGGCAGGCAAAAGCAAAAGGCAGAAACAAAACACATTTGAAAGGCTTTCCCATGGGAAAGAATGTCGCATTTGAAAACAGATGCCTTCGTTGTTTCCTCAGTTTAAGCATAAGTTACTTGCTCTGTAAAATGACAGTTGAAACCAGTGTTGCAGAACAAGTGATTCCTTACCCTCCTGTTCAAGTTATCACTCTGTCGAGACAGGCTCAAGTAAAAGCTGAGATCATTCAAAATTTAAACAGTGAATGCAGCAATCAAAATGTCACTGGGTTAGAGGAATGAATGAATAATTTAGCTCACTAAAAGGTAACATTTAGAAACCACCGGACTTGCCAATTCCAGGAGGTAATGGCGTCCTGGAATAAGACGATCCCTTTCTTCAGTTAAAAATAAATAAACAAATTGACTCCAGTATCTGTACGTTAACCTCTCAGACAACCTACTTTTTGATGGGAGTACAGTTCAGCCCTGAGAGTCACAGTGGTCTGGCCACCCTGACATCACAGAAACGTTATTTTACTTCAGTTCATCCAGTGCTTTCAGAGCTTGTACCAAGGCAGGCGCTGGCTGGGTGCTGAGAATGCAGATGGGCTTACCGCCTGGCAGGGCTGATGAAAAAGACACAAGATCATGCGGCCCAGGAGTGTGTAACTGAGCTGTAAAGGGTACTGAGGGAGCCTGGGGAGGCCCACTCACCTACGCTTCTGTTTGTGTGTAGGGGTTGTGTGGTAGAACATCAAAATAAGTAGGTGTTATCTCAGAGAGGCAGTGACTGTCAGGGAGCAAATTTGGGGATCAGGGCTAGGAACCCCACAAGGATAAGCCATGCTTTTAAAGCCCCTAGTGATAAGAAGGGTGGTGGTTGTTTTGTCCTCATCTCCTTTGTACACGTGGAAATTGCTGCTCCTCTGTGAGAGGAGACATTGGCATAAGTTTAACTTCCTGGGGCTGCTGCAGCAGGCCGTGGTGCTAGCTACTCTCTGGTTCCAGCAATTGTCATGCACACCGGGCATGAACACATCCAATTGTCGCTGTCACTTGCCTGATGCTTTACATGCACAGTTAGCAGACAGCAAAGCCCATGTTTTATCTCCTCTGCACATGCAGAGCCTGGCACGTGTGGCACTCAGCAACTGCTTGGGAAAACAATTGAGAGAGAGACCCCCTTTACTCAGCAAGGTAATGTGGCTCCCACACTAACAACAAGAAAAAGCCAGACACTCTTTAAAAAATCATTACTTTTTTTGAGCCCATCAGAGAATTGAGGCTTATGCCCATAAAGTGAACATAAGTCCAAAGAGTGATAAGCCCCTTTGCAGAAAGATGGGCCTCTGCTGACCGACCGTTGGAGGAAGTGGAGGAACATGTGGCTGTCATGAAACACTGGTAGGATGACAACAGCTAAAATGTAAACAAATTCTTAAGTGCAGGCTAAATACAACCATTTACCAGTAAATGTGTCTGGGACCCCAGCAACAAGGAGCCCCAGACCCAAGGGGCCATGGTCTGTACTCGCACACGAGCTCTGTTCTGTGGCCTCTACCAGCATCACAGGAAATACTGAGGCCAGGCCAAGCATCCTGCCTAACTAACTCAGGAGGGATCAAAAGAAGCCCCATTGCCCCACACAACACTGACAGGGCAACAAGCCAACACCACAGGTCCCACATGGGCACAAGTGGTAACACAGCCCACAGCTGGAGAGAATGAAAAGGCACTGCAGTGCCCTGAGGGCACTCAGAGCAACCACACACTCAAACCCAGCCCATCACCAAAGGCATGGGCTGGGGTCCCAGCCTTGCTGACCACCTGACCCACTTTCCTGTCCCCCTGCAGCTTTCCCCTTTGGATTTCTGCCTTGGAAATTCGAGCTGCCTTGACCTCTGTGAATCCTCTGCTCTGGCTACTCACCTCAGGGAGACCACCTGGCCCTGCTTGGGTCCCTTCCCTGTGCTGCAGTTTAGAGACTCTCTAGGCCATTCGCTGAAGCTGTGGCAGAGTTCACCTCACTTGTCTTTCCTCTTTCAGGGACGACCTTCTGTGCTGCTGTTCGTCCAATGCCAAAACCGTAGTTTTATAGACCTTGTCCAAGTTTCTAGTATTTTATGGCTCAGTGGTAACACTGGGTCCTCCTATTGCATCTCGGCCAGAAGCCAAAATTCCTGTGATTTTTTTCAATAAAAATGCCAAAGCAATACAATAGAGAAAGGAAAGCTTTTTTTAAAACATGGAGAAACAATTGGATACTCACATGGAAAAAAGAAACCTCAATACCTGACTCCCATTACGCAGAAAATGTTACTTGAGATGGTACATAAACCTAAATGTAAATGTTACTGTAAATATAATAAATCTTTTAAGGGAAACCACACATCTTGATGAGTGAGGGAAGGGAGACATTTCTGAGGCAGGAAACAGAAAATAGTGACAATAGACTTCATCAAAACTAAAAAACTTTTTCTCATCAAGTGACGTTAAAGAAATGAATAAGCAAATCACAGACTTAGGTAAAATAGTTATAAAACTAAAGACTACATGTAGGATAAATAAAAAACTTTTATAACCCAATAATAAAAAGACAAACCAATTTTAACTATAGTCAAAGGGTATGGTCAGATGCTTTACGAGGAAGGAATACAAATGGCCAATAAATGTATAAAAATGGCTCAATACCAGTAGTCATCAGGAAGATACAAATAATTAAAACCATAAAGGACAGCACTACTTAGTCATTGGAATGGCTAAAATTAAAACACTAACACCGAATGTTGGTGAGAAAGTGAACCAACTAGAGCTCATATTGTTGAGGGGTATATAGTGTTATCTGGTCATTTCTTATCAGGTTAAACATACACCTGCCCTGAGGCCAGCAATTCCATTTTAGGAATTTATCCAAATGAAATGAAACATGTGCACAAAAAGTCTTAAGAAAGAATGCTCATGTTTATAATATCCAAAACCGGAAACTTTCAAGTGTCCATAAGTAGAGGATGGATATACAATGTGTTAGTTCTCAGCAGGAAAATGAAACAAATTATTGATACACAGAACAACATGGATGAATCTCTAAAATATCATGCTAAGTGAAAGAAGCCAGACCACAAAGAGTACTGTCTGTACCAGCGATTTTCAACCCATGTGCCACAGTGCACTGGTGTGCCGCAAGAATTTTAAGCATGCACCACCTGACTATTCAGTCAGAGGCAGGCACTGACCTCTTTTCCTTTAGATTGTCAAAATTAAAAAATGACAGCAACTAGCAAAACAATAGCTGTCCATGTGAATGAATCAAAATTATACTTTTTTTTGGTCAGCTCAGCAAAAAATATATTTTTTGGTGTGTCACAGAATTTTAGTGACTAGTTTATGAGTGCCAACAGGTGAAAAAGATTGAAGATCAGATCACTGGTCTATATAACACTGTGTAATTGTATTTATTTGAAATTCTAGAATAGGCAAAACCACATATGAAAAAAGAAAAGTATTTATTAAAAAATAAGAAAACTATTCTATGACAGAAAAAATATCTGATCAGTGGTGCCCCTGGGGAGAGAGGAGCTGGGAACCACCTGAGAAAGGGCCAGCAGGGACTTTCTGGGCTCTGTGTGTGTTCTGTGCCTTGGTGGGAGCACTTCCAGGTACACAGATTAGTCAGTTATCACAGCTCAATGAACGATGACCTTAAAGATTGTAAAATCTTACCTCAAAAGAAAAAAAACATAAACACATCTAAAAAGGTAAATGTATTGATGAATGGAAAGATGAATAAACAAATAGATAAATATATGATAAAACATGGAAAGTAAAATATTTTTAAGAAATATTTTTAGGCATTATATTTATTTATCTTTAGAGGAGAAGGGAAGGAGAGAGGGAGAGAAATATCAATGTTTGGTTGCTTCTCATGCGTCCCCTGCTGGGAACTGGCCTGCAACCCAGGCATGTGCCCTGACTGGGAATCGAATCACAATCCTTTAGTTCAAAGGTCCATGTTCAATCCACTGAGCTACACCAGCCAGGGCTGGAAAATAAAATATTAATATAATAATGAAGTGTGGGTGGTTGGTAAATGGGTGGTCACTATAAAATTGCTTCAGCTTTTCTTAATGTCTGACCCTGTCATAATGTAAATCAGTGGGGAAATTTTCTGTCAAATACATCAAGCAAGATGCTAGTCTTAGCCCAAAGTACTAGGGCAAAATCTCAAGCACCTGAGTTATAGGACCGATAACTAAGGGAGAGGGGAGTGAGCAACAGTAGCCCTCACTTATGAGATACTCACTGTGCAAGGCCCTGAACAGAGCACTTCCCAAAAGTCAGGCTTTTTAAGCCTCTCAACAAACCCATTTCGCAGTCAGGACACTAAATTAAGAGGATTGCTGTCACTCATCCAAAGTCCCACCTTGCAGATGGTGAGAAGCTGAGCCAAGTCTGGAACTGGCCCATTAAGTCCCAGGACTCATCCATCCCCATGCTGTCTCTTCTTTGCTACCTGCTGAGAGGGAAGGCATGCTCCAACCAGCATTCAAAGTTAGAACAGGACTGACAGCAAAGATGATCTGGTGAGTCATCAAAGTATTACAGTGCTTTACATTTCTTCTGATTGGGCAAAGGGTGGACTCTAGAGTTTTGGAAGGACTATAAGGGCCTGAGGTCCTGCAGGTTAAGCACTAATGAGGGCAGGGATTGTATGTCTCTCTTCTTTCTGTTGTTACCCCACAAGCACAGTACTGGCAAAGATAGGCACTTCATAAACTTTTACTGAGTGGATGAATAAATACATTCAGAAAAAGAATCTTGGGGGGGCATTATAAATTCACGAGCAAAAATGTGACCGCATGAATGGGAAAAATAATCTTTTTAGGTCAATCTTATTCCTCTTCAAATTATACAGCTGACATTTTCCAAAGGAATGTAGCTGCTTTTGAATGATTTATTGTTGAAAAGATTTTTTTAATTTTTCTGACACTTAAAGATATTCTTTGCACATTCCAATGTAGACCAGTAAATCTGAAAGAGTTCTGAAATGGTCCTGGAAACTTGACTTTTAGAAGATTTTTAAAGGTTGTTTAGGTTATCAACTAACCACATTGGGAGGTAGAAGAGACTTTAAACCTTCCTTTTCCCCTCTTCCCTGAGGAGGGTCTAACCTGACAGGAATACTATGATGAAGACCACAGACATCTCTTCTTGAACTATTCACAGCTCATGGGGAGAGAGCTGCTGTAGGAACCTTCTGAGAGGTTGGGGGTTGGCATCCAGGTTCTGGCATTCCCATGGAGATGATCTGCCTGAGCCAACTCTAGGTTTGGTATTCTTAGTGCTCTGAAGACAGTGATGTTTGATGGGCAGGTCATGGAACACAATACTTCCCTAAAGGGACACTCAAAATATAGTCAATGTCCATCTTCTTTATTCGATGCTCCCAAGCCACTCTTTGAATTGATGGGAGCCTATTGCTTCCTTATGGCACTTAATTGAGGGCTTCACAGGCTACAGAGATACTCTTACAGGACTGGAATTTGTCAGTAAGTTCTGGTGTTAATGTTGCTGTAGAATACCATCTCTGGTTCTCCCCAAACCCCTATGATATGGTATTGTTTCATCTACTTTGTGCAAAAGAGGAATTGAAATTCAAATCAATAAATAGTTCATCAGAGTCATCCAGCTGGTACCAGGTTGAACAAGGCGGGACGGAACTGATCCCCATGCCCAGGCAAGGTGTTCTGCCTGTCAGGATATTGTTTTCACCATGGTAATTGAGTGTGAGTTTTACCCAGATCCAGTCATTAAAACGTTCCTCCTGGACTTCCGTCCAAGAGGGAGGCATACATAGACACACTCTGCCTCCTCACACAACCAAAATAAGGACAACAATAATTTGGAAACAAAGTAACAACCAGAGCTGACAGGAAAATTGAACTGTGTGGAAGTCGGACAACCAAGGAGATAAAATAGACACATTCATCCAGACCAGTAAGCGGGTTGGAGTTAGGGACAAAAAGCAGTGTCAACAGGCATGAAAGGCACCTCAGGCATGCAAGACGGCAGCGGGCAGACCCCGGGTGCACAGGCGGTGGCTAGCAGATCCTGGGTGTGGGTGGCAGCAGGCAGGCACAGTGAGGTGGCGATTGTGAAACCAGGCACTGTGCACAAGGCGGCTGACTGGGCAGTCCCACATTCGCACACAGATAAACCAGGCGAAATTGGGAAGCGAGACAGACCGTGCAACGCAGGGTCCAAGTGGGTGGAAATAAGGCTTCAAAACACCAATTGAAAACACCTGTGGGAATTGAAGTTCCGGGAGAGACTCCCAGTCTCACAGGAGAGTTTGTTGGAAAGGCCCACAGGGTCCTAGAATGTATACAAGCTCACCCACATGGGAATCAGCACTAGAAAGGCCCAATTTGGGGGAAGCAGCAGAGGAGACTGAGATCTGACAGAAAGCAGAGCAAGTGACATTGCTCCCTCTCTGACTCCGCCCCCACACACATACAGCATCACAACTCAGCAACTGGGTTGCCTTGCCCTGGTGAATACCTAAGGCTCTGCCCATCACTACATAACACGCACAAACAGACAAAAAAAAAGTCCTAAATGGAAGAACAGACCAAAATGTATTGGCTGAGCCAATACATTTAAGTGACCAAGAAATTGCCAACCTATCAGATGCACAGTTCAAAGCACTGGTGACCAGGATGCTCACAGAACTGGTTGATTTTGGTCACAAATTAGATGAAAATAATGAAGGCTATACTAAGTGAAATTAAGGAAAATGCATGGGGAACCAATAGTGATGGAAAGGAAACTGGGACTCGAATCAGTGGAGTGGACCAGAAGGAAGAAAGAAACAAGCAAACAGAAAAGAAGGAAGAAACAAGAATTCAAAAAAAAAATGAGGAGAGGCTTAGGAACCTCCAGGAGATCTTTAAACATCCCAACATATGAATTATAGGGGTACTAGAAGAAGAGGAACAGCAACAAGTGGAAAACTTATTTGAACAAATAATGAAGGAGAACGTCCCCAATCTGGCAAAGGAAATAGACTTCCAGAAAGTCCAGGAAGCTCAGACAGTCTCAAAAAAGGTGGACCCAAGGAGGAACACACCAAGGCACGTCATAATTAGAAGCAGCAAGAGATAAAGAGACAGTCATCTACAAAGGAGTTCCCATAAGACCATCAGCTGATTTCTCAAAAGAGACCTTACAGACAAGAAGGGGATGGAAAGAAGTATTCCAACTCATGAAAGGCAAGAACCTACATCCAACATTGCTCTATCCAGCAAAGCTCTCATTTAGAATGGAAGGGCAGATAAAGCACTTCTCAGATAAGGACAAATTCAAGGAGTTCATCATCACCAAGCCCTTATTATATGAAATGTTCAAGGGACTTATCTAAGAAAAAGAAGATAAAAAACATGTATAGTAATATGACAGCAAACTCACAATTATTAACATCCACACCTAAAACAAGAACAAAAGCAAACTAAGCAAACAACTAGAACAGGAACAGAACCACAGAAATGGAGGTCACATGGAGGATTATCAACAGGGGAGTGGGAGGAGGAGAAAGGGGGAAAAGGTACAGAGAATAAGTAGCATAGATGGTAGGTAGAAAATAGACAGGGGGAGGGCAACAATAGTATGGGAAATGTGGAAGCTAAAGAACTTATGACACAGGACATGAACTAAAGCAGGGGAATGTTGGTGGGAGAAGGTGTGCAGGGTGGAGAGGAATGAAGGGGAGAAAATGGGACAATTGTAATAGCATAATCAATAAAATATATTTTTTAAAAACCTTTCCTCCTAATACTCACCAGAATATTAGCCTGGGAGTCTGTACTCAGCATTTCAGGTTATGGTTATATAGATTCATGACTTATTTTGGAACTGGAAAGCATTCCCTGAGACCTGATGTCAGGTTTGTGGTTAAGGAGAGCATGACTATCATCTCCCACATATTCCCTGTGATTCTAGGTTGGATAGAAAATGTAGATCCCTACATCCTCAGTAAGTTCTTGGTGTGCTTGTAATGTTCCTCTCTTCTATCTTTTCTGTCATTTCTCCATCACTCACTGGGAAGGTAATATATGATCACCAGTGAAACTGAACTACTGAGAAGGAAGGAAGAGGGAGTAGGTCTTTGAGTGAGCTAAGCCTATCTTTTTCTTGCCTTTTCCTTCTTTATCATTAACAAGTCAAGATTATAGTACTGACCAAGTGGAATTCCAATGCAGAAGAATTCAAAGAAGACAAAGAGCTTTAAAAACAGACAAACAAACAAACTGAAATTATCTTGACAAAGTCTGACAAAGCATATGGCACCCAGGAAAAGAAAGAAAGAGACCACAATCTTTTGAAGAACTCAGTAGTTGGCAAGTCTTCAATTGCTAATGCTGGAGGATAATAAATTATTCAAATGAAATAATCTTGGCTTTCACTCACCGTAGTGCAAGAATATTGATCCCACCATTACTAATGCACAGAGGCCTTCATTCTGAGATGCCACTGTGAAATGGAGGAGTGACTACACTTTTGCTTTGAATTTTTTACCCTTTCCTGACTCTGAGATTTTGTTTGCTCTTCCTCAGTCTTCAGAAAGGAAAAGTTCTTCCAGTCACATCAAACAACATGTAAAGATTCATTATCTACTTGCATTCTCCCTTGTACTCAGGATTTTGGGTAACAAAGGATTGATTCAGAACTCCCTGTCCTCACACAAGACCACTATTCTGTTATCTAACTGCAGACCCATGGTTTTTAAACTTCAGTGTTTACAGGAATTACCTAGGGATCTTGTTAAAATGCAGATTGTGGCTCATAAGTTCTGATTGACTAGATAGTTTGTTTCTCTAACAAGCTCCCAGGTGACACTTGTGCTGCTGGTTGTAGGTCACTCTTTGGGTAGCAAGACACTAAATGGCTCTAAAAATCAGGCTCCACCCTCCCGACTCCCCCTCCTGAGTCTAACCCATGTACTACACCAATATCGCCTGCCCAAAACTTCTGAAATGACTCCCAGTCAAATCCAGACTCTTGACATTCAAGACCTGCTTTCTAACCTTTTTCAAATCGTTCTCTTCCCATGATCTCCATCTCAGCCAAATGGAACTACTTGCTGCTTCTTACCATACTCTCGTTCTAGTTTGATTGTGCTGTTCGCTCCTACCTTGCCCAACTCCTTCAAAGTCCAGATCAAACGCTGCCCCCTCTCTGAAGCCCAACACAGTTTTTCTAACTAGAAGTCATTCTCCTTCCTCTGACCTCTGATGCAACTTTGTACCTACCTCTCCGAGGGACATTATCACTAGCTCTTTTATACTATGTCCTTTAGGGACTGTATCTTTTACGTTGTCAATACTGTTATCTGCTTCATGCTTCCCTAGTCCTGGTTGTTGTTTGATTTATGCCTGTACTTATAGATACCTAGCACAATGCTTTGTATACTTGGACATAATCGTGTGTGTGTTTATTACTTGCTTTATTGGGGTATAATTTAAATCAGTAAAATGAAGATTTCAAGTGTATCACTTATTGAGTTTTACACCCAAGTAACTTGATCACCCAATCAAGATAAAGAACATTTCTACCACCCCAGAATGTTCCCTAGTTCTCTTTCCAGCCCCTCCCCACCAACAGCCTCCGTCCCTAACCAGAGTATAACTGCTCAGATTTCTACCACCCTAGATTTGTTTAGTCTCTTCTTAAATTTCATGTAAATGGAATCATACCGCAGGTACTATTTTTGTCTACCTTCTTCCATTTAACACAATGTTTTTGAGATTTATGTCATCACATGTTGGAAACAGCTTTTTAAAGAATTCACTGATGGTGGAAATAAAAGCACTGCTTTACTGCAATCACACCAACCTGGGGGCTTCCCTGAGTCAATGGCGTTTTGGACTTTCCTGTGCTTGCTTGCAGCCTGCTATCAGGTTCACAAAAGCATTGAAGTCCCTTGAAGTCCTGTAGTTCTTTCTTGCTGGCACTTTTGTATCCATTACATTGCCTCTGTGCCCTCCAGCTGCCTTCAAAAAGGAGATGGCTCGAGACTGCTCTCCCCATCATACCCCTAAGACCCTGCTGACCAGTTCCCAGGTTCTGTGCTCCAGAGAGGATCTACATCCATCTGGAGAAGATGTCATCTCCATTCTTTCTTTGAAAATCCCTTTTTCTTCTTTGAGGATAAAGGGAGCACCACTGTGACTCAGCCAGAGTCACTTGTCCAGTGGCTTCTGGTCCCATGTGCTGCTACAGCTCATGTGCATTCTTTACCAGGACACAAGTGTAACTGAAACCATTGGTAGAGGAGAGGCTTCTGGCCCTGGAGTCCTCTCTCTACCAGCTGTATCCTGGAAATTCTCATGTGATCTCACCTAATGTTGATGGGCTTACCCCCCCTGCCAGTCCACTGGATCCAACAATGGCAGCGATAGTGGCAACTCCTCCTGGTTGACAGATTTGCTCAGTATGGGTCTTGGTGCAGGTTTGGGCAGGTAAGCCCAGGAACTGCCTCCTTCCATCGCAATGCCCACAAAGGGCTTATTCTCATGCCTTGTATCAACTCTGCTGTGATTTATGTGAGCATTGCCACTTAGGGTCTTTGTGGGATAGGTTGGGAATTAGGCCCAGACTAGACAAGTCCTAAATCACTGCACCAGATGCATGATGCCTGGCTAAAATGTGAGAAAAGGAGCCAGGTGCCATCCCCACTGAATTAATTACTTAATCTAGGAAGAATAAGGAAAGGGATCCAAAGGGTCAGTGCTGTGTCATTTTGTACTTTTTTTTAAAAATGTGATAAAATATATTGTCTTAGCCCATTTGGGCTGCTCTAACAAATATACAACAGACAATTATTTCTTACAGCTCTGGAGGTTGTCCTGTCTAAGATCAAAGTCCAGTAGATTCAGTCAGTGTCTGGTGAGGCTCTCCTTCTGGTTTGCAGAGGATGTCTTTTCACTGTGTCCTCACATAGAGAAGAGCCAAGTGAGGAAACAAGCTCTCTTCTGTCTCTTCTTTTTAAAAACATTTTATTGATTATGCCATTACAGCTGTCTCATTTTCCCCCCTTCATTTTCCTCCACCCTGCACTCCCCCTCCCTCATCATTCCCTCCTTTACTTTATGTCCATGTGTCACAAGTTCTTTAGATTCTATATTTCCCATACTATTCCTGCCCTTCCCCTATTTTCTACCTACCATCTATGCTACTTATTCTCTGTACCTTTTCCCCCTTTCTTCTCCTCCCACTCCCCTGTTGATAATCCTCCATGTGATCTCCATTTCTGTGGTTCTGTTCCTGTTCTAGTTCTTTGCTTAGTTTGTTTTTGTTCTTGTTTTAGGTGTGGTTGTTAATAACTGTGAGTTTGCTGTCATATTACTATACATGTTTTTTATCTTCTTTTTCTTAGATAAGTCCCTTGAACATTTCATATAATAAGGGCTTGGTGATGATGAACTCCTTGAATTTGTCCTTATCTGAGAAGTGCTTTATCTGCCCTTCCATTCTAAATGAAAGCTTTGCTGGATAGAGCAATGTTGGATGTAGGTTCTTGCCTTTCATGAGTTGGAATACTTCTTTCCAGCCCCTTCTTGCCTGTAAGGTCTCTTTTGAGAAATCAGCTGATGGTCTTATGGGAACTCCTTTGTAGATGACTGTTTTCTCATCTTTTGCAGCTTCTAGGTTTCTCTCCTTCATTTTAATCTTGGGTAATGCAATTATGATGTACCTTGGTGTGTTCCTTCTTGGGTCCAACTTCTTTGGGACTGTCTGAGCTTCCTGGATTTCCTGGAAGTCTATTTCCTTTGCCAGATTGGGGAATTTCTCTTTCATTATTTGTTTAAATAAATTTTCCACTTGTTGCTGTTCCTCTTCCCCTTCTGGTACCACTATAATTCGGATGTTGGAATGTTTAAAGATCTCCTGGGGGTTCCTAAGCCTCTCCTCATTTTTTTTGAATTCTTGTTTCTTCATTCCTTTCTGTTTGGTCATTTTTTCTTCCTTCAGATCCACTCCATTGATTTGAGTCCCAGTTTGAGTCCCATGCTAATTTGTGACCATGGTCAGCCAGTAACCTTGCATGCCTCACTGGGTCTACTCATTTCCTTTCTGCACCTGGGGTCTGGTAGCCCTGCACCACCAGCGTGCCAAGGTCTGGCAGCCACTGCTTTTTCCTGCCACAACTTTTCTCCACTGGCTGCTGACTCCGCCCCTCTTACTGGTCTGGCTGAATGGTTCATTGTTGTCAGACTTCTGTATAGTTCAATTTTCTGTCTGTTTTGGTTGTGTTTTTGTTACTAAAACTTTGTTGTCTTTAAACTTTGTGTGAGGAGGCACAATGTTTCCACCTATGCCTCCATCTTGGCCGGTAGTCTTGTCTCTTCTTATAAGGGCTCTAACCTCATCATAAGGTCCTCACTATCATGACCAAATCACCTCCCAAAGGCCCCATCTACAAATACTGTCACAGTGAAGATTAGGGTTTGAACATATAAGTTTTGGGGGGGATATCTCAAATATTCAATCCATAGCATATACATAACATAAACTTTACAATCTTAATCAATTTAAGTGTACAGCTCAATAGTATTTTGCACTTTCTTGCAATGTCATTTGCTGAGTGCTCTTTCAGGATATGCAACTAATCACATGGAGCACTCTCTTAATTCTTGCAGACCTTCAAGCTCAGTATTATTATCCCTTTCTCATGAAACTAAGGCATAGGAAGGGTAATGGCTGCATCGGTCATATGGAAAATCTCAGATATCGGAGACTTCCAGCCAAGATGGAGGTGTAGGTAGATACATTTTGCCTCCTCACACAACCAGAAGAAGGACAACACATTTAAAAACAAGAACTGAGAGAAAATCAAACTGTATAGAAGTCTGAAAACCAAGGAGTTAAGAAACATTCATCCAGACCGGTAGGAAGGACAGAGATGGACAGCTGGGGTAGAGAGAAATCATGGCAAAATGGTGCTTGGCAGACCAGGGAGGATAAGACAGTGGACTGGTAGTCCCACATTTGCATGCAGATACACTTGGAGGAACAACTGGGGAGCAAGACAGACCGCACGAACCAGGGTTCTAGCATGGGGAAATAAAGCCTCAAACACTCTGACTGAAAAAACCTGTGGGGATTGCAGTGGCAGGAAAAACTCCCAGCCTCACAGGAGAGTTTATTGGAGAGACACACAGAGTCCTAGAACATACACAAAACCACCCACCCAGGAATCAGCACCAGAAGGGACCAATTTGCTTGTGGGTAGCGGAGGAAGTGACTGAAAGCCAGTAAGAACTAAGGAAGGGGCATTGTTCCCTCTCGGACCCCTCTCCCACATACAGTGCCACAACTCAGTGACATTGGTTGCCTCACCCTCAAAAATACCTAAGGCTCTGCCACTTTCTATGTAACAGGCACACCGAAACAAAAAAATAAAATGGCCCAAATTGAAAGGAGAGGTCAAAGCTCCTGATAAAATACAACTAAGTGATGAAGAGATAGCCAACCTAGATGAAGAATTCAAAACACTGGTAATCAGGATGCTTACAGAAATGGTTGAGTATGGTCACAAAATAGAGGAAGAGGTGAACACCATGCAAAGTGCAATAAAGGGAAAGGTACAGGGAACCAACAATGATGTGAAGGAAACTGGGACTCAAATCAATGATTTGGACCAGAAGAAATGAACATTCAACCAGAACAGAATGAAGAAACAAGAATTCAAAAAAAATGAGGAGAGACTTAGTGACCTCTTGGACAAGTTTAAATGTTCCAGCATGTAAATCATAAGGGTGCCAGAAGGAAAAGAAGAAGACTAAAAACAAGAAAACTTATTTCAACAAATAATGAAGCCAATCTGGCAAATGAAATAGCCTTCCAGGAAGTCCAGGAAGCTCAGAGAGTCCCAGAGAAGTTCGACCCAAGGAAGCACACACCGAGACACATCATAATTACACTACCCAAGATTACAGATAAGGAATCTTAAAAGCAGCAAGAGGAAAAGAGACAGTTACCTACAAAAAATTCCCATTAAACTATCACCTGATTTATCAAAAGAAACCTTATAAGCAAGAAGGGGCTGGAAAGAAGTATTCAAAGTCATGAAAGACAAAGACCTATAACCAAGATTACTCCATCCATCAAATCTATTATTTAGAATGCAGGGGCAGATAAAGTACTTCCAAGATAAGGTCAAGTTAAAGGAATTCATCATTACCAAGCCCTTATTATATGAAATTTTAAAGGGACTTATGTAAGAAAAAGAAGATAAAAAATATGAACAATAAATGACAGCTAACTCACAACTATCAACAACTGAACCTAAAAAAAACACACAAAAATGAACTATGCAAACAACTAGAGCAGGAACAGATTCACAGACATGGAGATTACATGGAGGGTTATCAGTGCGGACAGGTCAGGAGAGAAAGGAGGCAAAGGTACAGGCAATAAGAAGCATAAATGGTAGGTACAAAGTGAGCAGAGGGAGGTTAAGAATACTATGGGAAATATAGAATCCAAAGACCTTATATGAATAACCCATGGACATGAACCAAGTTGGAGAAATGCTGGTGGGAGGGCAGTGCAGGGCGGAGGGGAATAAAAGGTAGAAAAAAATTGTATAACTATAATAGCATAATCAATAAAATATATTTTAAAAAAAGAAAGGAAAATCTCAAATTTAAACCCTGTCTGTTTGCTCCAGGCTGGTTTCCTACTGCTCTGTCACCTTGCCTTTCTGTCTGGCTCCTAGGAGGTGATTTCAATGTCTCTGAGCTCATATATCCCATTAAAGTACTTAGAGTGCTGACCACAAAGTTCTTCTGTCTCATCACAGCACTTATGGTAAGAGAGTCAGGGAGAAGATGGTGCCTTTTTGCTCTTCTTGCTAAGGGGCTGGTTAGTGTTGTGGTCACCATCCATTTACAGTGGCTCCTGCTGTGTCACTTGAGATTAGCAAGATACTGAGAAGACCTATTGAAAAATATTTTCCATTCCCGGATTGCTACAAATTCCTACCAAGTCCTCTGAGCTAGAGTTTGTTCAAGTGCAAACATTTCTTTCAGTAAAAGGGAATACATATGGAACTATCATCTCCTAGTAACACTGCAGCCATTTTATGATATGAGTTGCCCAGCCCAGTGCTAAGTCTCCTGGGATGCCTGCAGGGCCAATTATTTCTGAATTAGGAGATATATTAGACAATAAACTGTAGTTTAGAATTCCACTCGAAAGCCCAGACAAAGTGAGGGATTGTAGTGAGTTGTGGCTTTATGGATAGAGTACAGGGGGAGCGGCAAAAAAGCTGAAAGCAACACAGATGAGATTTACCTACTTCAGAATTTTCCATGCATTTGTGTGGCAGAGTGTTAAAAATAAGAGCTTTGGAGTCAGGCAGGACAGAGTTTGTGGCCACCAGCCCTATGCCCTGGGCAAGCTGCTTGAAGACTTTTCTGGCTATTTCCACCAGTCATATACTGGATATTTTAATGCTTTCCCTCTATGGGTCATAAAGATGCTTATCATTTGTCCATTATGTAGGCAAAGTATGTAGCACAGAGATGACATATGAAGGGGTTCAAGAAATGGCAACTCATGTCCTGCTTCTAAACTCCATCAGGAAGTCTGTGGGTGCTGGAGATGGGCAAGAATGACAGATACCTCAGCTCTGATCACTCATGAGTGGGACCCTCTGTGTCAGCCAGCTGTGCCGTTAGCTCCCTACCAGCTCCAGAAGTGGACATGTGTGGGATAGAAGGTCCACCCTCAGAGCATTGGTGGAAGTGGTTCTGACCTCTCGGTGTGAAAAATACTGTTATGACTTGACTTGTTTGTCTTGATTCCCTCTTATGAACCAGTAACGAGAGGGCCATGGAAGACCTCCCCCTCAGAATTACCTAAGGAGTGATCCAGTCAACCCATAACATCTCAAGACAGTGAGTAGCACTGGAAAAGGCTAATCACTCCCTGGGTGCAGGACCTAAGAATCTTTCCTGAAGAGCCAGCTGTGACCTTTAACTAGTGACACACCAGAGTAAATCAGCAGCAAAGGGAAATTAAAATTGAGAAGACATTTTTTCCAGAAACTCACAGTGATGAGGCATCCAGAGAGGAGAGGAGGGGCTCAGCTCCACGGTGACCACCTAGGTCCCAAAAATATTTCAGAAATGATATGGAAAATTTCCTTTCTCTCTTAGGCTGTCCCAAAGAAAGAGTAGCCCAGCTTTAACTCAAGATTCCAAGCTGTATCCGGGGGCAACCTGGTGAGCAGATTCCAGAAGACTGGGAGCCTTTCAGGATCTGCTCTCACTCTCTAGTGGATAGTGGGACATATGTAGGAAAAGCCACTGCTAGGCAGTGGACAGGCAGGGTCAGAACAGGCCCTTTGGTTGTGAACCTGAGCTCCATAGTCTAGCAATCTACTCCAAAAGTAAACCAAGCTTCAACAAAGAATAATCCAAGAACCAAAGAGTTCCAGCTATCAACAAGCCAAGTCACAAACAGCAATCAGTCCAGCAGTACAGCCAAGGCCAAAGCCATACCAAGGTCAGAAGGACAAGGTACTCCCAGCTGACAGGACCCTAGAAGAGTAGGGCAAAGGTAGACCAGGAGTAATTTTGAAACCTGCAAGCAAGCCAGCTGCCCAGATACCTGTGGCTCATAGTGGAACCATCCTATATGCCTTTCAACTTATGCAAGTTTAAACCTTTTGTAATCTGCAGAGTGAAATACAGTGTCCTAGTGCCAGTAGTAAACCTTCTCACCTCATTGGTATGTGCCTTGGAATGAGCAGTGAGTTGGAGCTGGGGCTCTGCTGTCCACATGGACAACCTCTATGTCTGGGGCAGCACACCTACTGAGCATCTTGCCATCCTGAAATGATTTTGTTGATATAGATTCATATTTTTTATAAAAATGACTCCTAAATGTAGGCCAATTACTACATCTGATGCTCAACCCCATACCCCCCGAAGAGAAGTCAGTTCCAACAAAGATGATGAGACCAGTCATGAAGGACTCATTGAGAGGTATCACAATGTAATTTGGGGGTAATATAAGGATTTACAAGGCTAATTTTGATTATGTACAAATCTCACTATGTATACTGACCAGACAACCTCAGTCCTGTGTAAGTCCACACTCCACTTGTTTCCTATGAATGCAGGCAGTGGGTTTCAGACCCCAAAGGGTAAAAGCAGAGTCAGACTTGCAACAGGGGTACTGGTATCTACCTAGAGCTACATGGAATCTGAAGGGTTTAGAGGACCAAAATCTACCAAAGTCAGACTTCCGGCCAAGATGGAGGTATAGGTGAAAAAACTGCACCTCCTTGCACAAACAAATTTAAGGACAACAAACATTTAAAGACAAAAACACAACCAGAACAGACAGAAAATTGAATGGTACGAAAGTCCGACCATGAACCATCCAGACAGGTAAGAGGGGCGGAGTCGATGGCCGGTGGATAAGGGTTGTGGCAGGAAAAAGCAGTGGCTGCCAGACCTGGGCACGCTGGTGGCGCAGGGATAGCAGACCCCAGGCACAGGAAGGAAATGAGCAGACCCAGTGAGGCGCGCAAGGCCACTGGCTGACCATGGTCACAAATTAGCATGCAGATAAACCAGGCAAAGACGAGCAGTGAGACAGACCACACAACCCAGGGCCCCAGCACCAAGAAATAAAGCCTACAAACACCTATTGAAAAAACTTGTGGAAGCTGAGGTGTCGAGAGAGACTCCCAGCCTCACAGGAGAGTTGGTTGGAGAGACCCACAGGGTTCTAGAACATACACAAGCCCACCCACCCAGGAACCAGCACCAGAAGGGCACAATTTGCTTGTGGGAAGCAGCAGAGGGGACTGAAATCTGAAAGAGAGTGGAGCAAGCACCATTGTTCCCTCTCTGACCCCGAATCCACACACATACAGCATCATAACCCAGCAACTGGGTTGCCTTGCCCTGGTGAACACCTAAGGCTCCCACCCCTCACTACATAACAGGTACAACTAGACAAAAAAAAAAAAAGTCCCAAACGGAAGAACAGATCAAAGCCTCAGAGCCAATACATCTAAGCCAGCAAGAGATAACTAATCTATCAGATGCACAGTTCAAAGCACTGGTAATCAGGATGCTCACAGAACTGGTTGATTCTGGCCATAAATTAGATGAAAAAATGAAGGCTAGACTAAGTGAAATGAAGGAAAATGCACAGGAACCAATAGTGATGGAAAGAAAAATGGGACTCAAATCAATGGAGTAGACTAGAAGGAAGAAAGAAACAAGCAAACAGAAAAGAATGAAGAAACAAGAATTCAAAAAAATGAGGAGAGGCTTAGGAACCTTCAGGACATCTTTAAACATAGAAATGTAGAAATGTAGAAACTAAGGAACTTATGACACATGGACATGAACTAAAGTGGGGGAATGTGGGTGCAGGGTGGAGGGGAATGAAGGGGAGAAATGGGACAACTATAATGGCATAACCAATAAAATACATTATATATTTTTAAAATCTACCAAAGTCAAAAAAGAATGGCTACTATCATCCAGTGAGGAAAAGAAAATCTTTTCAACAGTGTTGGAAAAAACAGATATTCGCCAGCAAAAAAATGAAATTGGACCCTTGATTACCTTATATAATACATAAAAAATAACTCAAAATGGATTAAAGACCTAGACATAAGTGCTAAAGGTATTAAAATTTTAGAAGAAAGTATGGAGGGAGGGAAAAGCTTCATTAGATTAGATTTGGCAATCATTTCTTGGATATGACACCAAAAGTACAGGCAACAAGAGAAATTATAGAGAAGTTGGATTGCATCAAATTTAACTTTGTACATCAAAGGACACTATTGACAGAGTGGAAGACAGCTCACAGAATGTGAGAAAATATTTGTGGATCATTTTGTTAAAGAATTAAGTCCCAGAATATATAATGAATGACAACTCGAAGACAAAAAAATGAATAACCAGTTTTTAAAAACAGGCAGAGTCCTGGCCAGTGTGGTTCAGTTGTTTGGAGCATTCTCTTATAAACTGAAAGGTCATGGGTTCAATTCCATCAGGGAACATGCCCAGGTTTCAGGTTTGGTCCCGAGTTAGGGCAAGTATGATAGGTCACCAATTGATGTTTCTCTCTCTCCCTTCCCCACTCTCTAAAAATCAATATTTTTGTCTTTGGATAAGGATTAAAATAAATAAACAAATAATAAAAATAGAAAAGAATGGGCAAAGAACTTGAATAGACATTTTTCCAAAGAATATGTACAGACCCCATTAAGCACCTGTACATATGCTCAACACGATGATTCATTAAGGAAATACAAGTCAAAACCCAGTCAGATACAACTTTATACTGATTAGGATGGCTACCAAAAAGTAAAAACAAACAATAACAGCAACAACAAACAAGAAAATAACAGGTGTTGGCAAGGATGTAGAGAAGTTTGAATTCTGGTGCCTTGCTGTTGGGATGGAGCGTGAAGCCACTGTGGAAAACAGTATAGCAGGTCCTCAAAAAATTAAACATAGAATCATCATATGATCCAGCAATTCTATGTCTTGCTATGTACCTGAGAGAATTGAAAACAGGGACTCAGAAAAGATATTTGTACACTCATGGTCAGAGCAACATTAATCACAATAGCCAAAAGGTAGAAACACATTAAATATTCATTGGTGGGATGACTGAATAAACAAAATGTGATATAAACATAAAATGAAATACTATTATGTAAACATACAAGGAAGGAAATTCTAATACATGCTACAACATGGGTGAAACTCGAAGACAACATGGTAAGTGAAAATCACAAAAGGACAAAGATGTGTGGACAAAGATATATATGAAGTACCTAGAGAGGTCAAATTCATTGAGACAGAAAGTAGAATGATGGTACCCAAGGGCTTGGGCAGAGGGGAAGAGAAACTCATTGTTTAATGACACAGAGTTTCAGGCTGGGAAAATGAAAAGTTGTGGAGATAGATGGGTGGGGGTGATGGTTTTCCAGCAATGTGAATGTATTTAATGACATAAAATGTATATTTAAAAAATAGTTAAAGCAGTAAATTTTGTTATGTGTATTTTATCTCAATAACAAAAAAGTTCTATTATGTAACTTATAGCCTCCTTGCCCATGAACTCTCTGATCTTTAAATTCCTTGGGTGGGGGGATAAGGCCGCTGTGCAATGCTCTCTGCCTAGCAAGGGCTGACGCAGACACTCTGCAGGGCTGGCTCTGGAGATGAAGGCGGGAAGGCAAAGGCCACAGAGAGAAGGCGAGACTTGAGGCCTTTACTTTGGACCACAACTTCCCCAGAGATTAACTGCTACCCCCAAATTTGCTCTTCTAAGTGTCCCAGTCCCCCCAGCTTTCTTCTCCTAAACCCCTCAGCTGCTTTTCCAAGTGTGCTACCTCAGATTGTCACTGATGTCAAATTGGCAGCCTCAAATGATGTTCTGCTTCTTTTTCTTCTTCAACTTTGGATGTCTCTGCTCCTGATTAAAGGCTCATGCTAAAAGGCTTCTTGTGCAGCCTGGACCGCGTCTTGGAAAGGCAGTCAGTGAGTGCTCCTGCCCTGACACGGGTCTCCTTACTCACCCAGGGAGGAGCTGGGCTGCATTCTGGTCAGCAGTCGATGGTGCTTAATGGCTTCTGGTCCATTAGGAGTGGAAGGGCTCCAGCCAGTGCTCAAGCAGCAAAGTGCTCAATAGCCCTACCAGGCAAAGATTCTGAGAATGTTCTTGGGAGTTCCCTGGGCACTCAGGGTAGAGAACAGTGGAAAGAAAAACTTCTGTGAGTCCTCTCACCCTTCTGTCTTAGGCCAGATTCCTCATCCTTCCTAGTCCTAAGGAGATAAGTCCTGGCAGAGACTTACCCGCTGAAATGGTTTTCTTGCCTGCTCCTTTACTAGAACTGGCTAAGCAGTCATCCTTCTGCCAAGGCTAGAGGCCACTCCTGTGATTTACCTTTGCAGGGCACTTTAAGTGGACCACTCTGAGGACCAGGACCCCAGAGGTAGCACACAGGCAGGTACTGCCTCTGCCATGCTGCCTGTGGGGTCATCCCAGTGTGGGCCAGGAGGGCAGCTCTTGTGTATCTCAGTCAGGAGGACTTATTCTGGAAAATAAGCTCAATGGTTAGCAAAAATGACTCTTTTCTCCCTGTTAATGATACCACAGGAAAATAACATACCCCTGGACCTAACTCAGTGTGCCATTTTAGTAGTGACACTTGACTACCATGCACCAGATCCTACGTACCACATAAGCCCATCTTTTACCTGCTATAATTTATGTAAATCTTCATCTCTAGCTGTAGCAGACCCAAGATCCCCAAAGCAAATGTCAGCAATGGCAGGAATTTTCTTAATCTCTGCATAGGAACTTTGGGGAACAATAAATAGAATGGGAAAGGGCTGGATTTTATCTGCATTTTAAAACCAACAGCTGAATGAAGACTTAACTTCCCATTTTGATGTGCTACCAGGTTCAAATCGTGCTGGCACATGCCCCATCTATCAAGTATAATAATGGGATTTTGAGTGTTTCCATCATAGCCCAGGGTTAAAGCCCAGTTGCATAACTCAGGGTTGAGTGAAGACATGCCCACAATAAAGACACTGCTCTTCTGTAATGAAACCAAAATGTAGAAAAAGTCTTCCTGCTCATAATGAGTCCCATCTTCAGGCCTGTTGTTATGGGGAAATAATCCTTTCTCCTGTTTATTCTTTTAATAGCTTCATTTCTAATATGTTATGTTCCCACCTATAGAAACTCAGCATTAAAATTACATCATTGAAATTTTCCATAAATAATGCAAATATTTTTAATGATCATGATTATGAGCAGGATAATATAATAACCACCACCCATCTAATACAAACTAAAAATATTTTAAATAACTTTCCCACTTTTTCACCCCAGGATCTCTCACTTCTATTTGAAATGCAAAGCAGAATTTTTAAGACTTTTAATTCTATGATTCAGACATAGCTGAATTCACATCTCAGCTCTGGAAATTACTATGGGGTGTGGCAATTATAAAACATGCCATTCAAACTTTAACATTCCTCTCAAGAGTTGAGATCTATGTCCCCCACTCTTGAATCTATGCTCTGTGACTGCTTGGCCTGTAAGATGCAACAAAAGTAATGGTGCTAGTCGTTAGACCCAGGTCCTAACAAACTAACAGTCTACTTCCTGTCTCTTGGGATGCTCCTTCTGATTGGAGCTCAGTTACCACACTGTGAGGAAACTCAACAGTCCATGAAGAAGTTCCAAGGAAGGCACTCATGAAGACAAGGCCATCTTGTCAATATCTGCAAAGTACTCAGCTGGAATTTTGATGGGGACAGCAGTGAATGACGCTGTGGATCACTCTGGGGAGTGTTCCATCTTGATAATATTGTGTTCTGATTCTTGAACCTGAGATATCTTTCTATTTATTTGTCTTCCTTAATTTTTTTCAACAATGTTTTATAGATTCCTGAGTTTAAGTTCTGTACTTCTGTTAAATTCATTCCCAAAATTTTTATTGTTTGTTTTTGATGCTATTGTAAATGGGCAGTTCTTGTTTTTTGGGTTGTGTTGAAAAGCCCTTCATCTCTAAGAGCTTTATCTTCCACAAGTATTTCAGTTACTTGGGAGTTTCAGACTTCTTTGGTTGAGGCCTAGTTATTTCACAATTAATCAACTGGAAATCAACCCTGTAATAAAGATCTTTCCCTGCCCTGGTCTAATAGGTTCCAACAAATTAAATTTACATTTTCAAGAAACATTTTTTTTTTAATTTTAGGAAATGCTTTGGACCACTGTCACCTTCCACTGCTGCTCCTGGTGCTGCTGTGTATTGGTTTGATGACAACCTGGTACCTCCTTTCTGAGGTGGCAGCTGGGAGACTACAGAGCTTGCCATGGCCAAAAAGCCCAAGGAAGGTTTCCCAGCTGAGAACCATGATCATGTCCATTTGAGGGTGGTGGGGCAGGATGGTTTGTGGAGCAGTTTAAGATTAAGAGGCATACAATACTTAATAAACTAATGAAAGTCTGTTGTAAATGACCAGGTTTGTCAGTGAGGTAGATCAGATTCCTCCAATTGACTGAAAGGTGCCCAATTAATGATAGTTGAAAATGGAATATGAAGATACAATTATGTGTTCTAGAGCAGACAGGAGGTGTCTACTAAAATGGGAACCTATGACTTTACTCTAGAACTCTGTTCTTCCACATCAAGAAGGCATTTTCTTCTTTTTTTAAAAGATTTTATTTATTTATCTTTAGAGGGGAAGGAAAGGAGGGAGGGAGAGAAATACTAATGTATGGTTGCCTCTCGTTCATTCCCTGCTGGGAACTAGCCTGCAACCCAGGCACGTGCCCTGACTGGGAATCCAACCATGATTCTTTGGTTCACAGGCCCACGCTCAATCTACTGAGCTACACCAGCCAGGGCCCAAGAAGGCATTTTCAATTAGAAAACCACAAATTTGTTTCACCACATCCTGACTACTACAGTATAGTTTTCTTTACTCTTCATTTTTCTTTTTCACTATTCCTTTGACATATAGAGAGTAATTGGTGTATTTGCACAAGCATATTGAGTTTTTTTTTTTTTTTTTTTTTACTAAATGGCCAATGGTATGTTTTTGTCAACACTGAGTAAAGGTGGGATGGGTAAAAGTACTGCTTCTGTGAAAATATCCCTGTTGTCTATTACCGGCATGCACATTCAGTGCTTATCTTTTTATTCCAGTGAGTTATTTTGCTCTCACTGTTGAACAAGAACAACATAAAAATACTTGCACACCTTGTTCCATTGGAGAATTTTAATGTTTTTCATTCATCATTGTAAAATCAAGAACAATTTTACAACTTTTTGTATATAGCTATTACCTGTAGGGCACTTTGTCTTTAAGTAGGGATAAATTACTCTAAAAGAAATGAATCCTAGATAGTTTTCCCTTCAAGTCAAGTGTCCTGTTGATAAACTTCTTATTTAAAAAATTATTTTTATTTTATTTCTTAGCTCAAGTGCAGTTAACAGGAAAATGAAATCTGACTCACTATTCTGTTCTCAGATATATGTTAAATAACCTTATTTTTAGAAAAATAAAGCAGAAGTCTTTCCCCAGCTGGTTTTCTGGGGAAGAATTCTACTCCTCAGGCTATTTCTGTACACCCTTTCAGCAACAAGATTTTCAGTCACAGCATATATAAATTTCAAGTTTCTTCTTTGTTGGGAAATTAGAAAAATTATGGAGTTCAGAAATAGAAGAGAGAGAAATGATATAAAAGAAGAGCAGTAGAAATTCTAACAAGACACTTTGAGAAGAATGAAGAGAGCTGAAGGAAAGGCCTCTTGTCATCAAAACCAGAATGGAGTCAAAGTGGGCTTCTTTGGTTCTTAATAAAAATTTTCAACTACAGAAAATAAGTAAGAATAAGTGTTTGTCATAATGAACAAATACAATGAACTTCCTAGAGCCCATCACCCCAGATTCAAGAGTCATGAACTCATAGCCAAACTTGTGTCTGCTATAAACTTACTAGTAGCCAACTCCCACCCAAGATTATTTAGAAGCAAATCCCAAGCATATTATTTTACTTTAAACCTTTCATTATGTATGTATATACCTATACACATGTATATATCCATTATCATACCTTTGAAAATTAACAATAATCTCTTAACATAAAATATTTAACTAGACTTCAAATCTCTCCATTGTCTCATATTTTTCTTCTTAAAAGCTTATTTAAATCAGAATCCATAAAGATCAATATGTTGCAATTAGTACATGTTCTCTTAAAATCTTTTAATCCATGTTTCAAGGAAGATCCAAGCCTAAGGGGAAATACTTCTTAGCATGTGAATAGTCTGCAACAAACCAAACTAAATGTATTATTGTCCTGTGGAAACTGTAGGGTAAGAGAATTCTTAAACGCTTTTAACAACAAGAAAATAGTAGTGAGTATACATTTCACATAGTATAGACTCAGAAGTATAAAAATATAACTGCATTTTACTAAGTTTTACCTTGAAACCCCATTCTGTCTCTGAAAAAATCAGTCTTGCTTCAGTAAATTTAATCAAATTCTATGAGTTTTCAGTTTTAGTCACAATTCCCTCACCCCACTTCCTTCCAGAAGCAAATGCTACCAACCCACTCAAGTGCAGTTTGTGTTGATGGGGAGGAGCTTATCCTGAGACCCTCCCATTTCATTGCCCACCCCCCACTGGCTTTCTATTGCTGCATACATAACAAACTGGCACAAATGCAACTGCTTAAAGCAATGCTCATTTATTAGCATACAGTTTGGGGTCAGAAGTTTTGCACAGCACGGCTGAGTTCCCTGCTCAAAGAATCATAAGGTCAAAATCACGGTGTTGGCCATGCTGAGTTCTTGTCTAAAGGCTCTGGAGTAAAATTCACCTCTAAACTCATTCTAGCTGCTGGCAGAATTCAATTCCTTTTGGTTGTGGAATGGAAGCCCTGGCTTCCTTGCTGGCTGTCAGCTGGAAGCTGCTCTCAGCATCTAATGTCACTCACATTCCTGCCACATGGCCCCCTCCATCTTCAAGTCAGCAAGGGTGCATCAAATGATTCATAAGTGTCAAGTTTCTGACTTCCCCCCTTCTGTAACCAGACACAGAAAACTCTGCTTTTAAAGGATTTATGAGCATATTTACTGATATGTCCCCTAGAGCAAGGAATATAAAGGAAAGAATAAACAAATAGATCTCATCAAAATAAAAAGCTTCTGCATGGCTAAAGAAAACAGTATTAAATTAGCAAGACAACCAACTGTATGGGAAAATATATTTGCCAACGATACCACAGACAAAGGTTTAATCTCCAAAATATACAAAGAACTTACATGACTCCACTCTAAGAAGACAACCAACCCAATTAAAAAATGGGCAAAGGACTTGAACAGACACTTCACCAAGGAGGACATACAGAGGATCCAGAGACACATGAAAAGATGCTCAATATCGCTAGCCATCAGAGAGATGCAAATTAAAACCACAATGAGATAGCACTGTATACCGGTCAGGATGGCTATCATAAATAAAGCAACAAACAACAAATGTTGGAGAGGTTGTGGGGAAAAGGGGACCCTAGTTCACTGTTGGTGGGATTGCAGGCTGGTGCAACCATTATGGAAAACAGTATGGAATTTTCTCAGAAAAATAAAAATCGACCTGCCTTTTGACCCAGCAATTCCACTGCTAGGATTATATCCTAGGAATCCTAAAACATCAATTTCAAAGAACCTATGCACCACAATGTTCATAGCAGCACAATTTACAATAGCCAAGAGTTGGAAGCAACCTAGGTGCCCGTCAGTAAATGAATGGATCAAAAAATTGTGGTAAATATACACAATGGAATTCTATGCAGCAGTGAGAGAGAAGGAGCTCCTACTCTTTGCAACAACATGGATGGAACTGGAAAGCATTATGCTGAGTGAAATAGGCCAGGTGTTGAAAGACAAATACCATATGATCTCACCTTTAACAGGAAGCTAAACAACAAAACAAACAAGCAAGCAGAATAAAAACAAAGACACCGAAATAGAGAACAAGGGGACAGTGACCAGAGGGGAGAGGGAATGGAATTTAAGGGGAAAAAGGGGGAAGGGTTTAGAGGAACAAGTATAAAGGACACATGGACAACAACTAAGGGGGTGGAAATGGGAGGGAGGTGGGGAGCACGGGGCGGGGTGGGCTGGAATGGGAGAAATAGACAGAAAACTGTACTTGAAAAATAAGTAAATAAAGGATTTATGTGGTCGGCTAACCCCCACCCTCCCACTGTCCCCAGATAATCTTCTTATCTTGACACCAACTGATTGGAAAACTTAATTACATCCTCATAATGACTCACAGGAGTTCCTAGGTGGGCATTCCCTTGAATGACTGGGAGAAGGTATGTGTACACCAGGGCCTGGAGGTTAAAACACCAAGATCAAAGTGTTGGCTGGATTGGTTTCCTCTACACCCCTCTCCTTGGCTTGTAGGTCTCCCTTCGACTTCACATGTCCTCCCCTCTGTGTCCTAATCACCTCTTCTCACAAGGACACCAGTTACTTTGGATTAGGGTCTACCCATATGACCTGGTTTTGCCTTAATCACCTCTTTAAAAGCCCAGTATTTGAAGGTAGTTTCAAATACTGTCATATTCTGGGGGTTGAAGTTTCAACATACAAATTTGGGGGGGGGCGGAACACAATTCAGTCCATAACAGGGTAAAAGAGGAAGACAAATATTAATGTAAATATATATCTGTATATGCATGAAATGTCTATGGAATGTACAAAAGAAACCTGCTTCCAAGAAGGGGACCTGAATAGCTGGGGGGGGGGGGGGAGGAAAAAGATATGTTTCTTTATTAATCCTTAGAGCCTCCTGAATTTTGTGTCATTACTTATAAACTATATCAAAAGAATATACAAATTAGACATTTTTAAATCAAGAAGTCGAATTGGCATCAAGGTCTTCAGACCATATCTGGCATTTAATGAGAAGACTTTCTCTGTTAATGAAGGTAACAAGTCCTTACATTCTTCAAGGACAAAAATTGCCTTCCTGGCACTTATGTAATGGAATAAAGCTAGTGAAAAACCAATGTTGTCACAAGATAAATGTTCCTTATTTTACTAATATGCATATGGACATTCATCCATTTTTAGAGACACATTTTCTGTGGCAACAGCATTAAATAACTTTAATGCACAGGCTCATCTCTTTGTAACTGACAACTATTTTAAAATAGTAAAGTACACAGCATAATGATGCATGTTCATTTATGTGTAATTGGGCATTTTTTGATAAATTAGTTATAGCTGAAATATTATGCCCTGTATTGTGATAAGATGGGAAAATAAAGCTATACCTTAATTAATCTCTAAACCTTTAATCTCCTTATAGAATAAAATTTGCAATATCCCTTGAAACATTGAAAAGACACAGACTGTAGACAATAAGGCAGGTAATGTTGCACCCCAAAATGTCCTGAGGGATAATAATAGCAAGTGGTGAACTGGTACAATTGTTCAGTGCTATACATTTGGAAGTTCTTTTACATATAGCTCATTTATTTCTTGCAACTACTCTTTGAAGGAGAAATTTTGACTCATATTTTATAAAAGAAAATGTGAGTCATTGTAGCTGGAAAATGGTCAGCATCCATTCTGAATCCTCTTGCAACTCAAAGGCTGTTTGTTTGGTATTTGTATCAAGAAATATTGCCAGTTTACAGAAATTGCTCCAACTTCAAATTGGCCAATGTGTCTGCCCAAGTATTAAGAATATGTAGTTCAGGGACCAAACATAAAGTGAAAAAGCACAAAAAAGAAGACAAAATCTATATAATACATGGTCACATATTTAGTGAGTGATTAGTGGTTATAATCACAGTGTGAAAAGCATCTTTACATAGTTCCTTTCATTTTATTCTTATTTGTCATGGGAAATAAGTAGAACAATTCTAATCACAAACCCTCAAAAAGGCATTATATTAATAATATGTGTTTAATAATATAAACCATGTCCTACTTTCTGTTTATGCTACTGAATATGTTCATTCATACCCACAGATTCCACAGATGACCCTAAAACCCTACAAAACACAAAACTTAAGTGTGTGGTAGAACAGAGTGAGAGAGTAGTAACTAATCATGAAAGGTTCTTCTTTCCTCTAAGAATTAAATATTCAGTAACACTGTCACATGTTACATGTCAGATGCAGTCTCTCTCCAAGGTCCTGAAGACCTAACAGGGTACCAGCCCATCCTCTCAGCACAGCATAGTTAGCTGACTTGTACAATATATTGAGAATATTCATGCCTTAGCTTTGGTTAACAATGTAAAGATATACATGTAATTGTAACAGCAGGAATTAACTTGAGTAGTCTGTGGACTAGCCAAGAAAGAGAAACCTGTTCAGGGAATAATATAAACTAACCAAAGCAACTTTACTTCTGGGCTTACTCTAGATTCAAGCTGAAGTAGTTAGTGCTTTGAAGCTTTTGTTCTCTAAGAAGTCCTATGTAGTCTTTAAATTTCTAAGAGCCAGTAAAAGGGACTTTAGAGCATATCTATTTGAATTCTCTTATTCTCCATACTAGAGAGTCATGACCAATACCCACATATCTCATCACTTTTTGGAATACCAGAAAACTTGAGTTTTTACAATATTATGTATGTGCATTCACTATCCTCATTTTGCCTATCAAAGACGAATACAGCATCATGGTAACTTATTCTGGAAATGACATTGATGAACTAATTTGATGAAAGTATGTGAATAATTTAATAACATATATTTATTCAAGTATTTAACATATATGTTTATAACTTATGAAAATCACTACATACTAAGACAGTAAGATATTGAAGAAATCTCTATCTTCAGAGTCAGACAGACTTAGACTAGAATCTTGACTCTGCCACACACTACCTGTATGATCTTGACCCAATTATTCCACCTCCTTGTGCCTAAGTTTTCTTTAGGAAAATGGTAATACAATGTCATCTTCTTCAATAGGGTTGTTATATTATTCTGTAAGATCAAAGCTCTTGTTAAATAGTCTCCCTTGTTTTTGTATGTGAGTGTGTGTGTATGCTACAAACTGTGGTCAAACTCAAAGAGGCAGTAGAATGGACCAGGAATTAGTGTATTTTGACACATTTGATACTTATCTTATATAATACACTTAATTTCCCTGACCATAAATTTCTACACCTGTGAAAGCTTTCTTGCCTTCTTTGCAAAGTTATTGTGAGTTCAAACTGGGATAACACACATATGTGGGATAAAACTATAATGTGCTAGATCAAGGTAGAGGACTATTAAAGTATTACTCAGAAGAGATTAAGAACCCTTTACCTCTTTTTCTGAAATATCTTGTTCAAATTTTCAGCAATCAGAAAGTTTCCTATAGTGAAGACATTAGTGAAACCTACTAAGGATCTCAGAATGAGCCCATCTTTTCTCATCCTGTCCATGGTACCCACCCATGTCACTAAAGACAGAGATTGGAGCTATATGAATATAAGTACCCATCTGAAAGAGGGGCATACATACTTGCCTCCATGGTACACTGGAAGGAAATAAAAATTTTGTTTTCTTAGGGCTGGGGAGTGGGCTTGGATGGGGGTAAAGAGCAGAAAACTGTACTTGAACAATAATTAAAATAAAAATGCAAAAAAAAAGGATTTTATTTTCTATTTAAGAGAAAGAGAATATCAATTCCACCTCCAGGTAGCCACCCTTTAAAAATTCTCACATATACACAGGGACATATATAGAATGTCTATTCCAGCTTTCTTTGACATAATAAAAAGTGAAAACCTAACTCTCCCTTGGGAGGGCAACAAATTAACAAACTGGTTAATTTATACAATGTATTCAGCAGTTAATATAAATGAACTGGATCAGTTTTATTCGAACAGGGCCACATCTGTATGTTTACATGTTGTCTGTGGCTGCTTTCTCACTACAATGAACAGGTGTGACAGCTACTATAATGGCCAGCAAAGCCGAAAGTCTTTACTTTCTGATCTTTTACAGAGTTTGCTGACTCCCAAACTAGATAAACATTTATGAACATGAATAAATCTCAAAAATGTAATTTTAAGAAAGTGGGAAAGATATCTATCTATCATCTACCTATAGATAGATATCACTGACTTCACTTATATAACATATTTAAACTCACTATAAAGTTTAGTCAATGTACAAAAACACAGAAATGATCAAAAGTATAATATAGTGCAACTTTCAAGTACTGATTCTTCTGGACAGGATGAAAGAATAAAATGTTCGAGAATGAGGTTTTAGCTACACCTTTAATCTTTTATTTCTTTTTTTTAAGAAATTTGGACTCTCATTGTCCCACAACCACTTCAAAATTACAACTAAACTACAGAACAACCATCATTCAGAACCACCTGAAATCTAGCTGAAGTGAAATACTACAATCAAGGGTATAACAAGCCACAACAAAAGTGGTAAGAGGGGTGGAGACACAGAATAGGCTGGTCCCATACCCATATGTGGTGGGTAAAAAACAGGAAATATATCTGGGCTGTGGAGCAAGGGGTCCCAGCCCCACGCCAGGCCTCCAGCCCAGAGTTTCAGTACCAGAAAGAGAAGTCCCAGTACCTTCTGGCTGTAAAAACCAGCAGGGATTGTGGCTGAGAGAGATGGAGGGCTTCTGGAGTCTCAGGCTGTTCTCTTAAAGGGGCTATGCTCAGACTTACTTGGTCTTACTCTCTCTGAGCTCCAGCACTGGGCAGCAGCTTGAAAGGCACCAGGGATATACAGGAGAAACTGAATTGTCTGGCTTCAGGGTGAGAGCTGGAGGGGCAGCTTTCTCCCAGACAGAAGTGCTGGCAAAAGCCATTGTTCCTTTTTCTTACCATCCCCACTTTGGGGGGAATCTGAGACTCCCCCCAAAGAGCCAGCAGGCAGGTACCATATCTGAGTTTCCATCAACCTGGCTATCACTGTTCGCCCTACCCTGGTGATTCCCAGAGATCCCACCCCGCACAATTTGTGGCCCCATCTAAGCTGCTTCCCATGGCTTTTCCATTCAAATGGCCTGTCTTGACTCATGCTTCAGGCTTAATTAAAATATCTCAAACAAGCAGCACCTGGCCTTGTATGCACTGTACCTCTTAGTAAGTGGTCCCAAGCCCAGCACTAGTGACAGCCAGCTTTGGTTCACAGCTTGGCCTCTCCTGGGCACTTCCAAGCCCAGACACATAGCAGCCATCTGTAAATTGTTCTCTAGCTCATGTTTGGGTGGTCCCAAGCAGAACACAGGCTGAATTTGACCTGCAACTGTGGGAGGCCCCAGAGACAGTGCACCTTATGGACAGCTTCAGACTGCATTAAAGCACCACCCAACCACCACCACAAGTGGTACACTCAAGGGGAGGACTCAGAAGGCACCTGAGCCCTTCTGAAGTAAGTCTTGCTATATAGGGTTGGCCCCTGCACTGCTGATCCTCCACAGTGGTCATAGACAGTCCTTACAGCCAACTGGCCTGGGAGTAAATTCCTCCCATTGAGGTGTCAACAGCAATCAAGGCTCAACTACAACAGGAGGGCGTACACAACTAACATCTGTATGTGAGGGGGGATGGCAGTGGGCCACACCTGGAGTGCACAGCTCAGGTGAACAGGGAGGCTGTGCCAGTGAATCCTACAGAACAGAAAAAAATTCCAGAAAAATAAATAAACAAAATGGAGACAAGAGATGTACTAGGAACAGAGTTCAAAAATTATAAGAATATTCAATAAACTTAAGTGAGAACTTCAGCAGCCTAAAAAAGGACATGGAAACCATAAAAAGGGACCAGTCAGAAATGAAGTTTACACTATATGAAATGAAGAATAATTTACAGGGACTCCACAATAAAGTAGATGAAGCTGAGAATCAAATCAGTGATTTGGAATATAAGGTAGCAAAAACACCCAATCAGAACAACAAGAAGAAAAAAAGTTTAAAAAAAATGAAGATAATGTAAGGAGTCTCTGAGACAATTTCAAGTATACAAATATTCGTATCATGGGGCTTCCAGAAAGAGGAGAGAGCAAGAAATTGAAAACCTATTTGAAATAATGACAGAAAAACTCCCTAACCAGGTCAAGGAAATATACATGCACATCCAGGAAGCACGGAGTCCCAAACAAGGTGAACCCAAAGAGGCCCACGTCAAGGCACATCATAATTAAAATGCCAAAGGTTAAAGACAAAAAGAGAATCATAAAATCAGGAATACATAGTAGTTAGTTACCTACAAAGGAGCTCCCACAATACTGTCAGTTGATTTCTCAATAGAAACTGTGCATGCCAGAAAGAATTGGCAAGAAATATTCAAAGTACTGAAAAGCAAGGACTTACAATCAAGATTACTCTACCCTGCAAAACTATCATTTAGAATCAAAGGACATATGAAGAGCCTCCCAGACAAGAAAAAGCTAGAGGAATTCATAACCACAAAACCAGGATTATATGAAATGTGAAAGGGTCTTCTTTAAGAAGAAGAAGAAAAAAGATCAAAACTATGAACAATATAAATGGCAATAAATATATATCTATCAACAATTGAACATAAGAAACAAAATAAATGAACAAGCAGGACATGAACAGACTCATAAATACAGAAAACATTTGATGGTTGCCAGATGGAAGGAGAGTTGGGGGGATGAGTAAAAAAGGGGAAAGGATTAAGAAGTACAAATTGGTAGTTACAGAATAGTAATGGGGATGTAAACTACAGCATAGGGGATATAGTCAATAATATTATAATAACTGTGTATGGTGTCTGGGTATGAGATTTATTGGAATGATCACTTAATGTTCAACCACTGAGATATACCTCTGAAACTAATATAATATTGTATGTCAGCTATAATTGAAAAATAAAAAGTAATTTAAAAATAAAATTAAAAAGAGAAATCTGAAGCAGATATAATATAAATTGTTAGTATCAATTTAATATTGTCAGTACATACTTAAGTGTATGTTATATTTTTTCTATATCTTTATATGTTTGAAATAGATTCAAAATTTAGAAGTAACGAATAGATTCTGAGTAAAACTTTTGGCCAAGATGGAAGTGTAGGTGGAAACACTGTGCCTCCTTGCAGAACCAAATTTAAGGACAGCAAAAATTTAGAAACAAAACTACAACCAGAACAGACATAAAATTGAACTGTATGGAAGTCCAACAACAAACCATTCATCCAGACTGGTAAGAGAGGCGAAGTAAGCAGCTAGTGGAGAGGGGTTACGGCAGGAAAAGGAGATGGCTGCCAGACCTGGGTACGCAGGCAGTGCAGAGTTAGCAGACCCCAGACGTGGGGAGGAAACAAGCAAACCCAATTAGGTGTGCAAGGCAGCTGGCTGACCTCAGACACATATTTGTGCACAGATAAACCAGGCAAAAATGGGCAGTGAGAAAGACCACACAATCCAGAGCCCCAGCAATGGAAAATAAAACCTAAAGGCACCTATTGAAAAAACTTGTGAGGGTTGAGTGCCAGGAGAGACTCCCAGCCTCACAGGAGGGCTGGTTGGTGAGACTCACAGTGTCCTAGAACATACACAAGCCCACCCACCCGCGAACCAGCACTAGAAAAGTCAAATTTGCTTGTGGGAAGTGGCAGAGGGGACTGAAATCTGGAAGAGAGTGGAGCAAGCACCGCTGTTCCCTCTCTGACCCTGCCACACACACATACAGCATCAGAACTCAGCAACTGGATTGCCTCGCCCTGGTGAACACCTAAGACTCCCGCCCCTCACTACATAATGGGAACAACCAGAGCAAAAAAAAAAGACCCAAACAGAAGAAAAGATCAAAGCCCTAGAGCCAAACATCTAAGTGACCAAGAGATAGCCAACCTAACAGATGCACAGTTCAAAGCACTGGTGATCAGGATGCTCACAGAATTGGTTGATTCTGGTCATAAATTAGATGAAAAAATAAAGGCTACACTAAGTGAAATGAAGGAAAATGCACAGGGAACCAATAGTGATGGGAAGGAAACTGGGACTCAAATCAATGGAGTGGACCAGAAGGGAGAAAGAAACAACCAAATAGAAAAGAATGAAGAAAAAAGAATTAAAAAAAATAAGGAGAGGCTTAGGAACCTCCAGGACATCTTTAAACATTCCAACATCTGAATCATAGGGGTACCAGAAGGGGAAGAGGAAGAACAACAAGTGGAGAACTTATTTGAACAAATAATGAAGGAGAACTTCCCTAATCTGGCAAAGGAAATAGACTTCCAGGAAGTCCAAGAAGCTCAGGCAGTCCCAAAGAAGGTGGACCCAAGGAGGAACACAATAAGGTACATCATAATTATAGTAGCCAAGATTAAAATGAAGGAGAGAATCCTAGAAGCAGCAAGAGCTAAGGGGACTGTCACCTACAAAGGAGTTCCCATCAGACTGTCAGCTGATTTCTCAAAAGACACCTTACAGGTGAGAAGGGGCTGGAAAGAGGTATTCCAAGTCATGAAATCCAAAAACCTACAACCAAGATTGCTCTATCCAGCAAAGCTTTCATTTAGAATGGAAGGGCAGATAAAGTGCTTCTCACATAAGGTCAAATTCAAAGAGTTCATCATCACCAAGCCCTTATTATATGAAATGTTAAAGGGACTTACCTAAGAAAAAGAAGATAAAAAAGATGAACAGTGAAAGAACAGCAAACTCACAGTTATTAAGAACCACACCTAAAACAAAAGCAAACTAAGCAGACAGCTAAACAGGAACGGAGCCACAGAAATGGAGATCACAAGGAGAGTTATCAACAGGGGAGTGGGAGGAGGAGAGCAGGCAGAAGGCACGGAGAATAAGTAGCATAGATGGTGGGGAGAACATAGACAGGGGGAGGGCAAGAATAGTGTGGGAAATGTAGAAGCTAAAGAACTTGTGACACATGGACATAAAGTAAAGGGGGGAATGTGGGTGGGAGAGTGTGCAGGGTAGAGGGGAATGAAGAGGGGTACTGGGACAACTGCAATAGCATAATCAATAAAATATATTTAAAAATAAATTTAAAAATTTTAAAAATAAAATAATGAATAAAAATGTACACAAAGATAAAATATTGTGCATAAGTGTTTGTCTTCCAGGATATTTATCACAGTACTCTTTGTAAAGGAATGAAAATAAACAAACTTGTCCAGCAAAAGGGGATTGATTAAATTTGTTATAGAACTTCCATACAAATGTAATAATGAAAACACTTCTATAAGCAACCTAAACTCCATTAAGAGTAGAACATATGAATAGTGGTCTGCTCATACAAGAGAATATTACAATATGAGACAAAGAGAGTAAACTACAGTTTAAAGTAAAAATATGGGTCAATCTAACAGAATTTGCTGAGCAAAGGAAGCCAGACCCAAAGGAGCAGATATTATATAATCCATTTAGATGAAGTTCAAAAACAGGCAAAGTTAACTGAGTTAGAAGTCAAGTTGGTTACCTCAGTGACAGATGGAGGGACTAGTATTGATGGAGAAGTGGTACAAGGGAGTCTCTTAGGTCCTGGAAATGTTCTATAACTTGATGCAGAAGGCATGTGGTCATAGGTGGGTGCAACACGCGGGGGTGTGGGGGCAGGCACACTACGCAGGTAAACACATAAATGCACTGGGTTATACAAATTAAAATCTGTGTACTCCACTGTATACCAAAATACATTTTAAAGTGTTTTTGTTGAAGAATATTGAGTCACTTAGGGAATGTTTGAAATACATTGTTGAATGAAAGAAAAGTTAAAAGGCAATAGGCATAACATGATCCCCCCAAAATGTAATGTAATGTAAATATGTATATATAGTGTCAGCCCTGAAAATAAAATATGGTTACAGCCCATTCCACATTTGCTTGCATTTACATTGTATCAGAGTAGCTAGTCTGCGAAGATGATTACACTTCTGCAGTTGAACTACACTTCTAAATGTGGGACCTGCAGAGGCCCCTCCCACACCAAATCTGGGCTGGCCTGTGACTCATATCAATCAAAAGAAATATGGTAGAAATGCCAGGCCTAACCTTTAAGAGGCCAGGCTGTGCCTGCTCCTCGTCCCTTGGATCAGATGCCTTTAGGAACCTTGAAGTGTCATGTGAGAAGTCTGACTGCCTTGTTGGAAAGGCCACTTGGTGAGACTATGTGGAGATACCATGTGGAAAGAGAGAAGCTTCAAGTCTGCATGGAGAGAGAAAGGAAGAAACCGAGCAGGGGGCCTGGCTACCCTGGCCCCTCAGCTGAGCACAGACTCCCAACCATCCCCTCTCAGCCTCATAGAAGTGAACCATCAGACTGCTCCCCCCTGGACGACTGCAGTCGCCACTGACATCTCAAGGAGCAGAACCACCCAGCTAAGTAACTCAAATAAAGAAATGGTTGTTTTAACCTACTGAGTTAAGGGATGGTTTGTTAACCAGCAAGAGATAAGTGAGACACTGACCCGGCTCCATTTTATCAGAAATGTACTAGGCACGTCTGTGTTATTGTCCACTAACATCTCAAATTCAGCTTATCTACACAGAACTAACCATCTTCCCCATGCCCCCCATCCTCCTGTGTTCCTCATAGCAAAGACCACAACACCACCCGCAGGGTCGCCCAACAGCCCCACAGATGGGAAGGGAAAACTCATTCGATTTTAAGCTGTGATATCCTTGTCATTCTATCCCCAATACTCCACCAGGCTTGGCAACTGTGCCTGCTCACAAACCAGTTATTGAAAGAGAAAATGAATATATACGGTTCCACACATTGTTCTGTGTTCTCACACTTCCATTTCCTATGCTGCCTGTTACCGCCAACACTATCCCATTAATCATTGATCTGATTAACTCTATCTTTAAGATTAGGATGGAAGTCACCTTTTCCAGTGTGCCTCCCACACCCGCAGCTCTTTGTGTTCCCAGGGCAGTCATGCGTAGTGAGAGGCACTACAGCACAATAGAAACAGCACATGAAGGCAGGATACGAAGCCTACGTCTGCTGTCTGTTGAGGTCACACTTTCTCTGACATGCTTCCTGAGGTTTTTCTCCCTCATCACTTTGCAGATTTGTTTCCTGCGGCCTTTCCAGTTTTGAAGCTGAGTCATGAGAGTTTTTACTCAACTAAGATGGCTGAGCAGGTGCTGCCTGGACTACAGAAATCCTTGATGCGCTTTGAGCCTCAGGCTGACTTTAACTAGAGTCACATAGTGAGATAACAGTCAAACAATTCAGGGGTGGTTTCTAAATTCTAAAAACTCCCCTTATAACTGGTCAATAGTTGGGCTTGGCCAACTTGAACTAGATAGTTTGGGGTCTAGATAGTCCTAGGTGACTTCTAGGGGAGGCTTGCAGGGAGCTGTGGCCTATCATGGAACTCCCAGGTGGAGGGGAGCTGACCAGAGCAGGAGAGCAGGTTGGTCACCACCCCTGGGATTGGATCAGGTCAAGCTTGAGACATGGAAGGCCTGCTGCACCAGCTGGAGCTGAGGTGAGATAAAGTCAACTGGGAAATAATGTGGGGGGCACAAGGTTGAGGAGCGGAGGTAAGTTGTAGAGACCTTAGACTCTGACGATGCTGAGAAACCAGATCTCAAATCAGGTTAGCTGTAGACACGCCAGCACCGGGACCTGTGTGGCTCCCAAGGAGTCATCCCAAAGAGGTGGGACCAGAAGAGACCCCAGGCCATCATCCAGATACCAGGGCTAAGGGATCACTCTCAGCCAGTGGGAACCAGTGGATGAGAGCATTTCAGGAGCGTTCCTCCTGAAACGCTCCTGGAACGCTCCTGAAACGCTCTTATCCATTTCAGTTGAAACTGTGTTCAGCCGTTTGAACATATTTTCATGTTAGGAAGGAAGAGAAAGATGAAGAAAAGAGCCCCGGTAGAGAGTTGAATTTCAAAATCACTGTTTTCAACTGAAAAGGACTAGAAGTAGAGCTACATGTGAGGAACATGTTTAAGTGGGTGCTGCCAGAAGTGGGAATCTCATCCAGCATGAGATGAGCTTGGTCACAGATGGCAGAGGAGCCTTGATTTTGCACATCTTGAGTATAATATGTAAATTTCAACTCTGACCACACACAGACAGGCTGCATGAACTTATTAGGTAGTGAAGTTCTTCAGGCCTTAGCTTCTTCATTTGTAAAGTGAGGGTAATCGCACCTACATCAGAGTCATGTGGTGAGGAATATATGATATAAGATCTGGTAGGGACAGTGCTGGAAGTGGAGTCAGCCCTGAAAATGTGGCAGGTGTTATCTTTCCTTCTCTGATAACACCACAAAATTTTCATGGTTGGTTGTCTTCCCCATCTTGTCTAGGCATCCAGCTTACTAGACAATAGGCAACTCAAGGACTGGGACTCATCTAACTCAGTTCGTGTCTTCAGCACTGAAGCCTAGTACTGGGCACATGTTCATTGAGTGAATTTATCTAGAAAAATAAAGGTAAGCAAGCTTAAGACTGGAGGCCTCTACAGAGACCATAAGGCAGTCTGGAGAAGAGGCTCCACGAACTCATGTTGGCTGTCTGCCTCCGGAAGGTTGTCTTTTTCCCCAGGGGTGAGTCTGATTCTGCCCCTAGGATGCCAGAAACTGCCAACAGAAACCATGGTTCTGAGGCTGTGGGGTCCTGCCCGTCAAGACAGGCCTGAGCCATTACTGTTCACAAAGACTGTCAGATGTTAATGAGAGGACTCTGGCCATCTGCCATTGGAACCTGAACAGCTGCCTGGCAGGGAGAGGCCTACAGCCTGTTTACTGAGCCTGCAGGGGAAGCTTAAGGTCTAAGAAAAGAGTTAGGAGAGTCAGGCAGAAAGGAGCGATGGGGATTCGCTTGACTAAAGAGAATAACTAATGGTACTGTGCATTTACTCTGTGCCGGGCAGTGTGCCCAGACTTTCTCTGTGTTATCTGTCTGAATCTTCACAGCAATGTTCCTAAAAAGGTATTCTTAATCCCAATTTGAAACTGAGAAAATGAAAGTCACAGAGTTCAAGCAATTTTCCCAGGGACACAGAGCCAGCAAGGCGCAAGTAGACAACTGGAGCCAGGAACTCAGAGTCCACAGGGCACAGCACACCCACAGACTCCGGGCCTCCCTTGATTCTACACGTGCTTCCCACAGCAGCAGAATGCTTCCCAGCTGGGACATGATCCTGTGTCTCATCTTTCTGACCAAACCAGAAGTCGCCATATTTCCTCTCTTTTTAGTCCCCCTCACCCAACTTGTGCAAACACCCCTGATGAAATCAGACTGCAGAGGGATGGGAGGTGCTACCCACCTCAGCCTGGCTCTGCGCTCTGCAGCAACTCTCTGACCTGAGTTAGTTTTTCTGCCAAATACAACTAGTTGACCCCTAAGACCTCTCAGCTCTTACAGTCTACAATTCAGTGAGTTGCCACCCCAAATGATTCCATTTCACAGGACTGTACCAAGCCTAACTGAAGATTATCAACTCCAAACAGAATCTGTTTTTAAAATGTCACACTAGAAATGTGTCCTTAGAAATATGTTTGTGTGATGAATGATAGAGCCTAGCTCACAATAAAGAAAATATTAAAGTAAAAATGTTTGCACTGAGTGCAGAGACCTCAAAGTTGGCTTTGAACATCACAAAAGCTAGGCATGGGAGACACCAGTCATCAAACTGGCAGGTGCAGTTTGTGGGGGCTGTGATTCACTCGTGCAGGGACAGGTGCGGCTCAAGAGCATGTGCTCCCTGTGAGCAGTCTCTCACTCTTGTCAGCTCAGCCTCCACCCAGAAATCACAGGAAATCTGTTCACTAAGAAGCCCAGACAAATGGTATCAACTCTATGCATTACATAAATGCTCCTGTCCATAGGGCAGCACAATGCAGGGAGAATTTATTAAGGGAATAAAATGTCCAAACCTAGAGATTTTATACCACAGGGAAACCATGTTCTGCATGCATTTCTAAAGCACTTCCGCATACAATCTCTGTAATTCCTGGTACCATGAGAGAGAAGATACACCCTTAGCGGGTCCCTCAGTGTGCAGCCCCGGGGGGCCTCTGGGGAGATGGTGCTGTTAACAGCCGCAGACAGTGTTGGTAATCAAATTAATGTCTTTAACATCCTGCTCCAAAATGAACAAACCCCTAAGAAAAATAAGCAGCCCAGTTTCTGTTTTACCATCTTTGAATGGCAAACCAGAATTTCTGGCCAAATTCCTGGATTTGAAGCAGGTCAACGAGAATTTCTTACATTTCATAACTGCTAAAGAACCCATGGAAATTACTCAACCACTTGGAAATAGAGAGTGAGTGTGGGTGATGTCTTGCTAAATCAAGGGTCTCAGCACCCTGGCACATTAAGGTCCCTAAGCCAGCTCTAATTCATTGTCACTTGGGCGCTATCAGTTGTCATCAAGTTTTCGACTTCTTCACAGCACCTGTCTGGTATCTGGGCTGATGCCCTCACTGCTGTCCTGTCCCTCCTGCTGGGGGGCCTTCCCCCAGCCTCCATTTCTTCTAATCCATGTCCTCCTCCTCCTTACAGCCCAACTCACACACACAATGCCAGAGTGACAAATGAGCAGTCAATTTAATTTCACTGCACTTGACAAGAACGCACACCAGATGGAAGGCCAGAGAAAGTGCTGAGTGTCTTGGAAGGGAGGGGTGGGCTGTTTGGGGAGCTGTCACCATAACAACAGGAAAAGCACTGCTGAAGTTTCTATTCTGGTGCTGCCACTAATTACTATGAATGTTTCATTCGGCCCTGTGATCAGCCATCCCCAAAGCAGCCTGTTACCAGCAGATGGCTCATTTTCTTCTCTCTAGAAAGTTAGCCAAAGACCACAGTTGTGTTTGGTTGTTTTGTCCTTTTTTAAAACACTGACAGTCTTGCAAATGCTTTGTTTTTACATTGTATTGTAAGAGCCCAAATGCCTCAAGATTCTCCCCAAACAAACACGATACTGAGGAACTAAAAGGCAGACTCAGTAACATCAACTAATTTAGTGTTCAAACATGTACATACAGGGATGGGTGGGGGTGGGGAAGCTACTTATGTACTTAACAAGATTAGAAATGCTTAATAGGTCCCTCAATCAACTCCTCTGACAAGTGGATCCATATGAAATAATTTTTGGAAGTTAAGCTATCCTTATTTATAGATTAAAAGTTTATTTTTTTATTTTTAGAGAGAGGGGAAAGGAGGGAGAAAGAGAGGGAGAGAAACATCAATGTGTGGTTGCCACTCACGTGCCCCCCACTGGGGACCTGGCCTGCAACCCAGGCATGTACCCTGACAGGGAATCAAACCAGCAACACTTTGGATCATAGGCCAGCACTCAATCCACTGAGCCACACCAGCCAGGGCTATAGATTAAAAGTTTTACTCACTAAGATTCAACCCAGAAAAGCTTAGGGTTGACATATAACCACATTTCAAATTGATGCAGAATTGAATGGGCTTGGTGTGGCTCTTAGGGCAAAATTGAGAGTAAATTTCATTGAAAATGACAATAATTCAATTTTTAAAGGTTTTATTTATTTAGTTTTAAAGAGGGGAAGGGAGGGAGAAAGAGGGGGAGAGAAACATCCATGTGTGGTTGCCTCTAGTGCACTCCCTACTGGGGACCTGGCCCGGAACCAAGGCATGTGTCCTGACAGAGAATCGAACAGAGAACCCTTTGGTTTGCAGGCCAGCGCTCAATCCACTGAGCCACACCAGCCACAGCTCAATCTATTTTTAAAGTTATTTATATTACCTATGTTCTATAAAGGTTTGAGGCGGCTTACCAGAAAAAACATATAATATTTAAGGATGAATAAATGTTTGAGAGAATTGATGTCAGAAAAACAACAGGTATGAAAATAAAGCTGGGATAAAAATAACACAAAACATATCATACAGCTCAAGACACTTGTTTGGGAATAAATGCCATATTGCAAGGTATTTATTTCTTCCAGAAGCTAAAGCAAATTTGATAATCATAAGAAGCACAACTTTTCTTGATGCTGGAGGCTGACAGACACACCTCCCACACCTTCTCATGAAAAGACACTATTAAAGAAAATTTATTCATGATTCTTGCTAAAGAATATGAGGAGAATCATCTCAACTTCATGATTGCCTGATTTCATTTACTCACTATCCAGGGAACTATAGAAATAGATGTAAGGCCTGACACAATGGGTTTTTGTAGTGGAAAGATTGGGCTCAACTTCAGATACAACACAGAAAAGTGGGAATTTATAGCAAGGAACAGAGTAGGGGGTCAGTCGGTGGAAAATTACTGTGTAAGGGGGGGACTCTGGCTAAGCTGACCTAACAGGATCCTTGCTGAAGACAGGCCAGGGTGGTCAGCTATCACCTGGTGGGGGATGGTGTTGGGGGAGGAGGAACACTGTCAGTACCATTTGATCAGATACCAAGGGTGGGGGATTCTGGCTAAACTGACTTAGAAGAATTCTTGTTAAAACCAGACAATGCAGAGACAAACACAGGAACCCAAAAATCAAGGTGTACTTGAAAAAGAAGTTGGAGAAGCCTGCTCAGAATTAGGTCAGGGAGAGAATCTTTCTCAGTGTTCATAGCAGCTTTTCAGTTTCAGCTGTCTCTGGGCAGTCTACATGTTTCTTAAAAAGTACCTCATAGCCAACTCTTATCTGATGAGGCAAAACACTATGATTTAACTGTGAAACCCAAGGATGACTGAACACCAGGGAGAATGTTCTGACAGGAAATACTGCCACAATGGGGTCCATCTTGTCCTTGCAGGTCAGCAGTTCTAGTGGGGGAGGGCTGGAGAATCACTGCATCACTGAGTCATAATGAAGGGGGTGTCATTTAAAAAAGCATATTTATTATTATAATATAATTTTTATTTTAAAATCAGAAAAATATTTCCAAGGTAGAAATAAAAGAAATAAGACAAAAAATTTCTAGACTCTAGAGATAAACAGAAAGCAATAATTCTCAACCAAGAGGGTATAATATAATCTTTAGGGTATGTGAAACTTTTTTGTTAATCAAAAGCATGAGGAATCAAAAGCAATGATGTAGAATGCTGGTCAGATGATTAAGTGGAGAGAATTCAAGCATCAAAAAGAAGCTAAACTTTTGAATACTAGAATGTACTCTAGGAATTATGCCATTAAAATCAGTAGTGGAATTTCAAGGGTCTCTAAATAGCCAAAAAGTCTTGACAAAAAGAGCAAATTCAGAACACCGGCCAAGATGGAGGTGTAGGTAGACTCACTGTGCCTCCTTGCACAACCAAAATAAGGACAACAACAATTCAGAAACAAAGTAACAACCAAAAATAAAAGAAAATTGAACAATATGGAAGTCTGATAACCAAGGAGTTAAAACAGACACATTCATCCAGACCAGTAGGCAGGGTGCAGTAGGGCAGTGGAGCAGAGAGGGGTTATGGCACAGGAAGCAGTGACACCGGGCGTGCAAGGCACCTCAGGTGTGCAAAACAGCATCAGGCAGACCCTGGGCACCCAGGCGGCAGCTGGCAGACCCCAGGTGTGGGGTGGCAACAGGCAGACCCAGCAAGACAGCGATTGAGAAGTGGGGCACCATGTGCAAGGCGGCTAACTGACCAGGCAGCAGTCCCACACTCGCGTGCAGATAACTGGGGAGCGAGACAGATTACGCAACCCAGGGTCCTAGTGCGGGGAAATAAAGCCTCAAAACACTGATTTAAAACACTTGTGGGGGTTGAGGTGCAGGGAGAGACTCCCACCCTCACAGGAAACTTCCTTGGAGAGACCCACAGGGTCCTAGAACACATACAAGCCCACCTACATGGGAATCAGCACCAGAAAGGCCCAGTTTGCTTCGGAGAAGCAGTGGAAGGGACTGAGGTGCGACAGAGAGCTGAGCAAAATGCCATTTTTTTTCCCTCTCAGACCCTGCCTCCACATACAGCATCACCACCCAGTGACTTGGGTTGCCCTGCCCTGGTGAACACCTAAGGCTCCACACCTCATACATAACAAGTGCAAACAGACCAAAACATCATGGCTCAAAGCAGGAGAACAGCTCAAAACGCCAGAGCCAATACTTCTCAGGGACAAACAGATAGCCAACCTATCAAATGCACAGTTCAAAGCACTGGTGATCAGGATGCTCACAGAATTGGTTGATTTTAGTCACAAATTAGATTAACAAGTGAAGGCTAAACTAAGTAAAATGAAGGAAAATGCACAGGGAACCAATAGTGATGGGAAGGAAACTGGGACTCAAATCAATGGAGTGGAACAGAAGAAAGAAACATTCAACCAGAACAAAATGAAGAAACAAGAATTCAAAAAAAATGAGGAGAGGCTTAGGAACCTCCAGGACATCTTTAAACGTTCCAACATCTGAATTATAGGGGTACCAGTAGGGAAAGAGGAAGAGCAACAAGTGGAAAACTTATTTGAACAAATAATGAAGTAGAATTTCCCCAATACGGCAAGGAAAATAGACTTCCAGGAAGTCCAGGAAGCTCAGAGAGTCCCAAAGAAGTTGGACCCAAGGAGGAACACACCAAGGCACATCATAATTACATTAGCCAAGATTAAAATGAAGGAGAGAATCCTAGAAGCAGCAAGAGATAAGGGGACAGTCACCTACAAAGGAGTTCCCATCAGACTGTCAGCAGATTTCTCAAAAGAGACCTTCCAGGCAAGAAGGGGCTGGAAAGAAGTATTCCAAGTCATGAAAGCCAAAGACCTACAACCAAGATTGCTCTATCCAGCAAAGCTTTCATTTAGAATGGAAGGACAGAAAAAGTGCCTCAGATAAGGTCAAGTTGAAGGAGTTCATCATCACCGAGCCCTTATTATGTGAAATGTTAAAGGGACTTATCTAAGAAAAAGAAGATAAAAAACATGTGCAGTAAAATGACAGCAAACTCACAATTATTAACAACCACACCTAAAATAAAAACAAACTAAGGAAACAATTAGAACAGGAACAGAACCACAGAAATGGAGTTCACATGCAGGTTTAGCAACAGGGGATTGCAGCAGGGAGGTACAGAGGATAAGTAACCTAGATGGCAAGCAGAACATAGACGGGGGAGGGCAAGAATAGTATGGGAAAGGTAAAAGCTAAAGAACTTATGACACATGGACATGAACTAAAGGGGGGGAATGTGGGAGGAAGAGAGTGTGCAGGGTGGAGGGGAACAAAGGGGGAAAATGGGACAACTGTAATAACACAATCAATAAAATATATTTTTAAAAAGAGCAAATTTGGAGTATTTATAATTCCTGATTTCAAAACTTACTACGGAGCTACAATAAATACTAAAAGCAGTGTGGTAGTGGCATAAAGAAATAGGTCTCAAACAACAGAATTAAATTAGAACCTAGAAAGAAATCCTTGCATATATAAAATGAGATAATTTTTTAAAAGAATGCCAAGACTATTAAGTCAGGGAAGGACAGTCCTTTCAAAAAATGATGCTGGAAAAACTGTGTATACACATGCAAAAGAATGAAATTGGACTTTACCTTGAACCATATATAAAAATTAACCCAAAATAGATCAAAGACCTAGAATAACAGATATAACTGTAAAGCCCTTAGAAAAATTTCATGTGGAAGAGTTTCATATTAGATTGGGCAATGATTTCATGGATAAGAATCCAAAAGCACATGCAACAAAACAAAAATAGAGAACATACTTTCAGTCAATATGGAGGCATAGGTGGATACACTGTGTTTCTCATACAACCAGAAGAAGACCAACAACAAATTCAAAAACAAAAACAACCAGAAATGACAGAAAATGGAACCATATGGAAGTCTGACGATAAAGAACATTCATATAGACCAGTAGGAGGGGCAGAGGCAGGTAGCTGGGTCTGAGAGGACTCTTGGCAAGGCGGTGGCTTGTGGACTGCAGTGAGCAGCAGCTGGTGGAGTGAGCAGTCACACATTTGCATGCAGATAAACTGGGAGAAACAACTGGGGAGCCAGATGGACTGCACAACCCAGGGTTCCAGCACAGGGAAATAAAAGCTCAGCACCTCTGACAGAGAAAACCTGAGGGGGCTGAGGTGGTGAATGAAGCTCTCAGCCTCACAGGAGAGTTCGTTCAAAAGACCCACAGGGGTCCTAGAATGTACACAAAACCACCCACCCAGTAATCAGCACCAGAAGGGCCCAATTTGCTTGTGGGTAGTGGCAGAGAGCTGAACAAGTGCCATTGCTCTTTCTTGGACCCCTCCCCCACGTATAGCACTACAAAATGCCACAAAGCAGCAATTTGGGTTGCCCTGGCCAATACCTAAGGCTCTGCCCCTTACTACATAACAGGCATGCTGAGACCAAAAAAAAAAAAAAGATGGCCCAAATGAAAGAACAGGTCAAACCTCCAGAAAAAATACAACTAAGCAATGAAAAGATAGCCAACCTATCAGATGCACAGTTTCAAACACCCGTAATCGGCATGCTCACAAAATTGGTTGAGTACGTCGCAAAATAGAGGAAAAGGTGGAGGCTATGAAAAGTGAAATAAAGGGAACCAACAGTGAAGGGAGGGAAACCAGGACTCAGATCAACAGTTTGGAGCACAAGGAAAAAATAGAGATGCAACCAAAACAGAATAAAGAAACAAGAATTCAAAAAAATGAGAAGAAGCTGAGGAACCTCTGGCAAAACTTTAATCATTCCAACATCTGAATCATACGGGCACCAGAAGAGAAGAGGAAGACCAAGAAATTGAAACTTATTTGAACAAAAAATGAAGGAGAACTTCCCCAATCTGGCAAAGGAAATAGACTTCCAGGAACTCCAGGAAGCTCAGACGGTCCCAAAGAAGTTGGAACCAAGGAAGCACACACCAAGGCACATTAGAATCAAGTTACTGAAGATTAAAGATAGGGAGAAAAATCTTAAAAGCACCAAGAGAAAAGGAGACAGTTATCTACAGAGGCATTCCCATAAGACTGTCAGCTGATTTCTCAAAAAAAAACCTTGCAGGCAAGAAGGGGCTGGAAAAAAGTATTTGAAGTCATGAAAGGAAAGGGCCTACATCCAAGATTACTCTATCTAGCAAAGCTATCATTTATCATGGAAGGGCAGATAAAATGCTTCCCAGATAAGGTCAAATTAAAGGCGTTCATCAACACCATGCCTTAATTATATAAAATGTTAAAGGAACTTACCTAAGAAAAAGAAGATCAAAACTACAAAGAGTAAAATGACTACAAACTCACAACTATCAATAACCAAAGCTAAAAACAAAAATAAGCTAAGCAGAAAACTAGAACAGGAACATAATCACAGAAATGGAGATCATATGGAGGGTTATCAGCAGGAAGGGGGGCAAAGGTACAGGCAATAAGAAGCATAAATGATAGGTACAAAATAGACTGGGGGAGGTTAAGAATGGTGTGGGAAATGTAGAAGCCGAAGAACATATATGTACGTACAACCCACGGACATGAACTACAGGGGGGTGGGGAATGCAGGTAGGAGGGGTTGTAAAGGGCAGAGAAGAATAAAGGGGGGGTAAATGGGACAGATGTAATAGTATAATCAATAAAATATATTTTAAAATAAAAATGGCTACACAAAAACAAACAAAAATAGATAAATTGGATTCCATCAAAAATTAAAAACCTGTCTATCTTAAAGGACGCAATTGAAAGAGTAGAAAACAACACACAGGATGAGGGAAAATATTTGTAAATCACATATCTGAGAAGGTATTATTATCCAAAATATATAAAGAATTTCTACAACTCAACAATAGAAAACAAACAACCTAATTTAAAAATGAGCAAAGAACTTGAATAACATTCCTCCAAAGATCTACATAAATTCATTAAGCACGTGAAAAGATGTTCATCATCACTAATCATTAGGGAAATGCAAGTCAAAACTGCAATGAGGTACCACTTTATATCTGTTCGAATGGCTACTTTTGAAAAGACAAAAAAACAAGTATTAGTGAGGATGTGGAGACATTGAAACTCTCAGGCATTGCTGGTGGAAATGTGAAATGGTGCAGCTACCATGGAAACCAGTATGGTGGTTCTTCAAAAAGCTGAACAAAAAAATTACCATATGACTCAGCAATTCTGCTCCAGATAGACATACCCCAAAGAACTAAAAACAGGGACTCAGATACTGGTATCAGTATACCACTGTTCAATGCAGCGAACAACACAAATGTCTATGAGTGGATAAATGGATAAACGAAATGTGGTATACCCATACAATGGAATATAACTCAGAACTAACAAGGAAGGAAATTCTGACACATGCATGAACTTTGACACATGAATGAACTTTGAAGACATTATGCTAAGTGAAATAAGCCAATCACAAAATTGGAATGATTCCACTTACATGAGGGATCTAGATTAGTCAAATTCTTAGAGATAGAAATAAAATGGTTCCCAGGAGCTGAGGGGAAGAGGGAATGAGGAGTTAGTATTTAATGGGCACAGAGGTTCAGTTTGGGAGGACAAAAAGTTCTGTAGAGGAAGAGTTGTCACGCTTGTACAACAGTGTGCATGTATTTCATGTTACTGAACTGTACACTTAAGATGGTAAATTTTAAGCTATGCATAGTTTTACTACAATTAAAATAACACAGAACATAAAATAACCATTAGTGACAACTGTTACAAATTTTGTAAAATATAAATCAATATTTTAAAAGTTACCCCTGTATCCATGAGAAGGAGCATGAGCCCTGGTAAGAGGAGTCTTGTTTATCACTGAGATGAGCACTGTGCACAACCAAGTAGCTCTCACTGGTTAATGAGCAGTTTTAGTCTTTCTTATTCTTAGTCTAATTCTTACTAAAGACAAAGCATAAGAGCACTAATGATCAAATTCCACAATTAAATGGGGGGCATAAATGTGTAATAGTTCTGAAAATTTACCTCATGTTGCTTTCTGTGCTGTGAAGAAATCCTTCACCCCACCCCTCCCTTACACACATTCAGCAGTCCTGGGAAGAACTGACGTTCCCACGTTCCCACACTCCGAGAGCAGAGGGAGGGAGTGTCCTCATGGTCAAGCAAGGCTTCACTGAGGGAGATGGTGAACCTGACATCAGAGGTAATGCAGGAAAGGTGGGGCAGGAATTCCAGGTGAGAGGTCATGGGAAAATGTAGCACAGGGGCCCTCAAACAGGAGCTACTTAAGTGTTCATGATATTCCAAAAACCCCACCAAGTGGACTAGCCAATGTGAACATGCCGTTTATCACTCACTTTACAGGGGAGTGCACAGACTACGGTGGGTCAGTGAGAGAGAGACCGCACCTCTTCCAGTCTCAGGCTCATTATAAGGGGTCCCAGAGAAAGGAGGAAATGTCCTACGTGTGACTCTAAACTACATTACTTCAGTGTGTAAAAGGTCAAGAAACAGTCACAAGACAAGAAGCTGCTCCCCCCGAAAAATAAGGAGGGAGTTACAATCCATTCCCAAAACAATATTCATGCCTTGTGACTAGTGACCATCTGACCAGCTCTCAGTCAAGAGAGGGGGAAGGGCCATGTCCCTTGACCCCACAGTGCAGCCAGGACACATTAGCATCCATCCCACCACTGCGGAGTCTCAGATACACAAAAGGGGGAAAGCATTCCTTGTAGTCATGCGGCTGATTCTAGAGACTTGGAGAACTGGGGTAACCTTGGTTATACAACCTACACCTAAAATAAAAGAGGGCAGGAAATAGGCTTTTAAATGTTAAGAACCTGACAGGTGAAACCTAGTTTTAAATTTACAATGCAGAGTCCTTGAGCCCATGTGGATGCCACATAAATGTTTGATGAATGGGAACAAGCACATGTGAACACAGCAGCACTAGTCATGCTTCAAGGCCAAGCTCAAATGTCACCTCCTTTGAGAAGCTGTCCTCTTTTAGCCTGCCTGCTCTGGTCCCTGGTGCAGGTAGGTGTGTCTGTCTGTTACTACACTTAGCAGAAGGCGGTGGAGAGGGAGCCAGCATGATCTATAGAATGGACCTGACACAGGCTACATTTTGAGCCCAGCTCTGCCAGAAGTTGTGTGACTTTGGGTCTTAATCTTCCTGAGTTTCCTCATTTTGGAAACAATCATTCCTACGGTTATTATGAGTATAAAATATATAAGATGTCTACAATAAGTATATAGTACTCAATAAATAGAAACTACTATCATGACTATGATGACCACATCTCCATTTTACTAGCAGATTAATGGGAGAGAAAGGGAATGTATTCTAGCATCTCTCCTCTCTCCTCACCCAGTGCACACAGCTTCTGGCCAATATTGTCTGGTCAGTGAATGAATGAGTGAAAGAGCAAGTGAGTGAGTGAATGAATGGTGAATTGATCTATTATCCCTGAGCCCTTCCTAGGATAGAAGCAGCTCAAGTGAATTGTCTCAGGCATTATGTATCTTTAATGCTGAATAAACCCAAAGCAAATACTTTTTCTTGGCAGGTGATGGCCTCCCCCAGCCAGTTCCTAGAGATCTCAGGACTGAAACCTCCCAAGTTGCCCTTAAACCAAAGGCTTTCTGCCAAACACAACAAAGTTTTGGCTTCCGGTTTGTATTTCAGTGATGTTTGTTTTTCCCAAAGCTCTCATGACCTTTCATAATATCTGAAACACAATATTCCCAGCAGATTTACTCATCCTTCCTACAAAAAAAAGAGAGAGAAAGAATAACATTACTTCTACTCTAACTGTGCTCTCTGTCACCTTAATAGTGATGAGATGTGTGTTTATTAACAATAAACCAGTAGTTCTCAACTGGGGCTGGGGGTGGGAGTGATTTTGCCTCTCATGGGACATTTAACAATGTCAGCAGACATTTTTAGTTGTCATGACTGTGAGGGAAGGAAGTGCTACAAACATCTAATGGGCAGAGGCCAGGGATGCTTCTCACATCCTACGCTGCACAGGACAGCCCCATGGCAAAGAATGGTCTGACTCAAAATGTCAATCGTGCGGAGGTCAAAAAAGCCTGCTATACATTGGAACAGGAGAAGAAATATAGTCACTGTTGAAAGATAAGTTTAAAAAAAGGTAGAATCATGATTCTCATTAACATAAAAAATGAACCCATCATAAAGATTTTATTTAACTCATGAGAAAAGCAAATCTGATAGATAGCTAGTACAAAAGAGGTTCTAAAGAATAAATTTATAGATCAGGTAATTAATATAGATCAGGAAGTTAATATGCAAATTGAGACAAAAATGGTTTTGTGCAGTGAGGGAAGAAAGTAAACTGAACTTCTACCAAACAGGAAATAATTTGCATCTCTATCAGTCACAGAGGCCACACAGAATTGTAAACCAGTTCTGCTAGATCCAATATTACATGGAAGGGTGAGCTATTGACTCTGGGAAGGCCACGCAGAGGCTTGTCAGATTTAAATGCCTGCTGGGTGAAACATTTGCAGATTAAGGACTAATTCCGAGAAATGTTTCAACATGAGAGCATTGAAGTCTGGTTTTGTCCCACTCAACAAACCCGCTACCCAAAGCTCGGTATCTATTCTTGAGGCTGAAGTCCTTGGCCTTACTGAGTGCAACTCAGGAACAGGTGGGATGTGGTTTCTTTAAAGGGTGCAGGTTTAGAAATTCTTTAATTCCATATTTTATGGAATATGCCACTACAGTTGTCCCATTTTCCCCACTTTATTCCCTTCCACCCTATATCCCCTCCACTTAGTTCATACCTGTGGGTTGTACATATAAGTTATTTGGCTTCTATATTTTTTATGCTATTTTAACCTCCCCCTGTCTATTTTGTACCTACCATTTATGCTACTTATTCCCTGTACCTTTTGTCCCATTGCCTACCTCCCCTTTCCTGCTAATAATGCTCCATGTGATCTTCATTTCTGTGATTATGCTCCTGTTCTAGTTCTCTGCTTAGTTGGTCTTTGGGGTTTTTTTTTTAGGTTTGCTTGTTGATAGTTGTGGGTTTGTTGTCATTTTACTGTTCATAGTTTTGATCTTCTACTTTTTCTTAGAAAAGTCCCTTTAACATTTTATGTAATAAGGGCTATGTGATGATGAACTCCTTTAATTTGACTTCATTTGAGAAGCACCTTATCTGCCCTTCCATTCTAAATGATAGCTTTGCTGGATACAGTAATCCTGGATGTACGTCCCTTCCTTTCATGACTTCAAATACTTTTTTCCAGCCCCTTCTTGCCTGCAAGGTTGGTTTTTTTTTTTGAGAAATCAGCTGACAGTCTTATGGGAATGCCTCTGTAGATAACTGTCTCCTTTTTTCTTGGTGCTTTTAAGATTTTTCTCCCTATCTTTAATCTTCAGTAACTTGATTGTGATGTGCCTTGGTGTGTGCTTCCTTGGTTCCAACTTTTCTGGGACTGTCTGAGCTTCCTGGACTTCCTGGAAATCTATTTCCTTTGCCAGATTGGGGGAGTTCTCCTTTATTTTTTGTTCAAATAAGTTTCAATTTCTTGGTCTTCCTCTTCTCTTCTGGTGCCTGTATGATTCAGATGTTGGAATGATGAAAGTTTTGCCAGAGGTTCCTCAGCCTCTCCTCATCTTTTGAATTCTTGTTTCTTCATTCTGTTGTGGTTGAATGTTTATTTCTTCCTTTTGCTCCAAACCATTGATTTGAGTCCTGGTTTCCTTCCTTTCACTGTTGGTTCCCTGTACATTTTTCTTTATTTCACTTTTTATAGCCTTCATCTTTTCCTCTATTTTGCAACAATACTCAGCCATTTCTGTGAGCATCCCAATTACCAGTATTTTGAATTGTGCATCTGATAGGTTGGCTATCTCTGTTGCTTAACTGTATTTTTTCTGGAGGTTTGATCTGTTCTTTCATTTGGGCCATCTTTTTTTTTTTTTTGTCTCAGCATGCCTGTTATGTAGTAAAGGGTGGAGCCTTAGGTATTGGCCAAGGTGGTACAACCCAAGTCCCTGCTTTGTGGTGCTGTATGTGGCGGAGGGGTCTGAGAGGGAACAATGCTGCTTGCTTGAGTTGGGCCCAGCTTTCAGTGACTTTCCCTGTTACCCACAGGCAAATTGGGCCCTTCTGGTGCTGATTCCCAGGTGGGTGGGTTTGTGCACATTCTTGGACACTGGGAGACTCCTCTGTGAGGCTGAGAGTTTCTCCCACCACTGCAACCCCCACGGGTTTTTTTCAGACAGAGGTTTTGAGGCTTTATTTCCCTGCACTGGAACCCTGGGTTTTGTGGTCTATCTCATTCCCCAGTTTTTCCTGCCAGTTTATCCACATGAAAATGTGGGACCACCCGCTCCACCAGTCAATACCTCACCTGGTCCACCAGCTGCAGTCTTGCCCACCCTGGTCTTTCAGCCACCACCTTGCAGCGGGTCCTCTCTGCCCTGGCTGCCGGTCTGGATGAATATTTCTTCTTTAACTCCTTGGTTGTTTGACTTCCATACAGTTCGATTCTCTGGCAGTTCTGGTTGTTTTTTGTTTTTAAATTTGTTGCTTTCCCTCTTTCGGTTGTGTGAGGAGGCACAATGTATTTAGTATGCCTCCACCTTGGCCAAAATTCCAGGTTTAGAAATCCTGTCTTGATCTATTCCCTGCCTCATGTCTCTGCCACGTCGCATGGAAAATGGCCTCATCTGGTTGTTTAGAGCAAAGTTTCTGGAACTTGAATGTGCATGTGAGTCACCCAGGAATTCTGATTGGGTGATGTTTGACACTCGGTATTTCTAACACACTCTGGGGCTAAAGAGGCCAATACTGTTCATTTATGAAAACACTTATGACTTTAAATTTAGCTTTAAATTCTAGCTCTAGAAATCATCTTTTTTTATACCCCTCAGAGACCTGGCCTTCCCCTACCCCATAATCAGCAAATTGCTACTCAAAGTGTTTTCATAAACGAACATTATTGAGAAAATAAATTTATTTATTACAAGGTGAGAAAACCAAAGATACAAACTCTACAAATAAGAGTCGTTGCAGATCTTAGCAGTCTCCTAAACTGAGAAACAAGCCTTCGAACTTCTGCAAGCGTCTGAAACAGCAGAATTTGCAAGACACATGACCAGACTAGAGTTCTGGGATTTCTTCTGGGTGTGTAAGACTCTAGCACAGGGAAGAAGGGAGAAGGATATGCTGGTAAAGGAAAAGAACTTCTGAAATTGAGGGTCCTTATGACTTTACATTTAGCTTTAAATTCTAGCTCTAGAAATCATCTTTTTTTATACCCCTCAGAGACCTAGCCTTCCCCTGCCCTGTAATCAGCAAACCCCCTGAGGCAGCTGAGGACAGTAGTCTGGACCTGACTACTGGCCACAGGGTCTGAACTGCTGACAAGTTAAAGATAACATCTTGACCTAAATTATGTTCCAGTTCCTAAGCTCTAAGGTGGAGTGACTCCCAGACTACTGTCCCATGAGACCAGACAGAAGGACACTGGAACAAACCTCAGGACTGTCCAAGATTTGAAAAAATAATTTACCTCACCTCCAACCGATCAGTCCCAGAACAATCTCCTAACACATGGTATCTTGTGATTTTGTCCTATGTAACCTGTACCCTACACACCATTAGGGAATTTGAGCTTTTGAGCATTAACTTTGCATTCTCCTGGATGGTACTATTCATTAGTAAAACACCCAGTATTTCTCCACTACAATTCTTCGTGCTTAGTGCTTGGCTCTGTGAGGGCTGGGTAGATGAACTCTTTCTGTTCCATATTACTTTGGAAGGCATAGAGCAAGGATGGAGTGCCATCCTGGGAAGCCTTCCTCCTCTCCAGAATGAAGGGGCACAGAGTCACACTGGGAGCTGGCAGGCATCCAGTCTATGTGTGGCAATTACTTGATCTCCTCAAGACACACATGCGTGGACCTTCTCTGGGGAGCAACCTACACTGAAAGTGAGTCAGGCAATGTTCAGACCCACTGGCAAGACTCTAAACTCTGTGTCATTCAGAAGCATAGTCTGGGGCCTATGTTTGTCCAAAAGATTTGACCTACAGCCAAGTATAACACTCAGCTACAGAAATGGAGGATGATTCTACTTCAAACTTTCTCCTTGGAACTTTCCTCCTTCCATAATTAGCCTCTAGGAAGAAGTGAGGAGCCTTCTGCCAACCCTGATTGCAGCTATTGCCACTGGTGTGAGCCTATGGCAGCCTGAGGAGCTCTGAGAGTGGGTGGATGGGATTGTATTCCCTATTGGGCACATCAGAGGTCAAATCTGAAGCTGCAAACCGGACCTGGGCACTGTTAAATTAATTGAAGAAGGAGGCCATTACACTGGGGTGGCTCTAAGGCCATAGCAGCCTATCGAAGCAAACCACGATCTAAGCCTGTAAATGCCTCAAGGTTACAAAGTCAAAACTCTAGGGACAACCAGTCACAAACAGCCCCCTACGCTTTAAACTATGGCCAATCAGTAATCTCCTTAGTTTGTTTCAACACTTTCTCTACATCTTTCCCCTGACTCCTGTTGGCAGAGTGCTAACCAATTCTGGTTTAGTGCTACCCCATTCAAACAGATTTTTGCTCAAACAAACTCTAAAAACTTTTTAGCATGCCTCAGCTTATCTTTCAATAACACAAATGTAAGAATACATGCTTCTTAAAATTTTTATTTTATTTGGAGCTGCAGAGTGTGGTCTTTGCTCTATATCGTTTTTCTTTTCTAATGAAAGGCAGATTTATATTTTTCCAGTACAAACGATAACTTAGCTTTGGCTAACAATGCTGCATGATGGAGGCAGCCTGCTGTAATATGTAGATAAAATGATTTACAGTTAGCACATTACTTACGCACAAAAGAACGCTTGTGTGATGCATGAAAGTAACATCTTACAGCAACATTTTGTCCCACAGTCACTCTGCTACTTGCTTAAATAATCCCTCCCCCACATATATTTTAAATATTAAACTTGAACTCATACTCCCACTAAATCACAACATACATTAACCTAGTGAGATTTGAATTGAGGGTTTTTATCACTTTGCTATATTATATGTTGAATTGGTGACCTCAGCAGTTTCATCAAAGGCACTAAAAAATTAGTGAATATGTCTGTTTACAATGTTAATATAATGACACTAACAACTGAGTTTATATCTGTTCAATTAATAACTTGCTGGGTTTAAATACGCAAAAGCACATTTTTATTTGGGCACATTCATGAAGGGTGAAGTATCTGGATTCTTTAAGCTGTAAAAAGTAAGTGGGTTTATACTGGTCAGGGTGTAATAGTAACTTAAGCAATCGAACTATCCTAGAAAAGGCTAAGAAAGACTGTAAATACGTGGGATCTCATTAGGAAAACATCATTACAAGCCATTTCAGGCTGCAGTCACCAGCGGTGGCTTGACCATGTCCCAGCACGCTCCTGAAGGGAGAACTCCTTAGGAGTCTCTTTTCACCACACCATTATCACTCCTGAGCTCAATAACAGACTGCAGATGTGTTCAGTGACGAGGCTCACTCAGGGGACCCACTCCACAGGGCCTGTTGAGAAGCCACTTGTATTCTGATTAAAATCACAGGGGCTGAGATTTTTCAATATACTAATCTTTCAGTCACCCTAATTCCAGACAAGACCTTCCTTGAGAAATTCCCTGAAGTTAAAAATGATCCCTTCCTAAGTCCACAAATTATAGTTCTCTGTTCCCATGTCTGACACAATTGCCTTCCTGAGAGTCATACATGCCAACACCGCCCTCTGCATACACCACTCAAGTCTTAAGTGCTTTAAGGAAAACCACATTTAAATGAGTAATCTGAACCCTATAGTCACACCAGGAGAAGATGAAAGTTAACTTACTTAGCAAGGGAAGATATGGAGCTTTTCATAATTGTAAGACTAAATGCCATATTATCACCCTCAACTCACAAATTATTTTATAGTTTTTTAATCTCTTTTAAAATATTTTAGAAGAACCTCAGCCCTTGGTTCATACATTACAGGACAAAAACTTACCATCTGCATCACAGGCATTGACTGCCTTCTCTGTGAGTGGGAGGGGTAGGAGAGTGAGGTATACATTACCAGGTCGATGTTTTTAACAAGCTGTGTGAACTTGGGCAAGTCTCTTAACACTCCTAGATGCCCCCTTCTGTATATATGAATGCGAGACTGAATATGCAAATGGATAATGGCCAAACCGTATATAAAAATAGACCTCTGACCAATATCTCTAGCAACTAGCCAGGAAACAACCCAATATGTATAACAACCAGCCCAGGAAGCAAACATACTACCTACTATAAGGTCAGACTTGTAAGAGCTGATATCACTATCTCTAGCAAACAGTCCAGGAAGCCGAACAACAACCTCTCTATAACAACTTTAGCCCTAAAATGGCCAGGACTTAATTAATAACTGACAGCTATTTCTGTGCCTGATTCCAACATAGGACCAACCAGAGAAAGTGAATTATGCAGCTCTAACCAGTTACGCAGGGTGCTCTGCTTCTAGTCAGCCTGCCTATAGCTTTCCGTGCCCACAGCCTCCAGTCAGGGCACACCTTGATTGGAGGCTTTTCCACTGGAAAGCTTTTTCACTCCTCTGCCTGCCTTTGAGTCTCTGACAAAAGGCATGGTGGTGGCTGACTTCCTTGCAATCTCTGACTAAATAGCCTTTGCTTGTTTTTCACTTTAGTGGTCTTCATTTACTTATACATCAGAAAAGAGTAGGCCAAATGATCACTCCATAGGCCCAATGTTTTTGGATTCTGTAAGGTCATATATTCATTCAACAAATACTTACTGAGCAACTACTTCATGCCATGCCCTGTGGTAGATGGTAAGAGCTATTTGGTGAGCTTCAAGTCTAGTGAGGAAGTTGTCATAAATCATAAATAATGATAGTTGTGTAAGTAAATAATTACACAAACATATGTAAAAGTACAGCTGTGACAAGGATCTGTATACCATGCTATGTATACCTAAGGCAGTTGGCCTAGTCAAGGGAAAAAGGCAGAAATTCTCAAAGGAAGTTGCATTCACACTGAGACTTAAAGAGCATAAGAGTTTACCAGATGAAGAAGAGGGAAGAGAAGTATGGTCCAGGCTGAGGTCACGGGGTGGGAGGAAGCACAGAGAGTGTGAGGACTTGGAGCAAGGTGAGCAAGGTGAGCACAGAGAGCAAGGGGGGCACTGCCAGATGAAGTTTGAGAGAGGGTGGGGCCAAACTACACAGGGGCTCACAGGAAGTGTAGAGAAATTTTGTCTCTTCTTGAACTAACAGCAGCAGCAGTGTGGTAGCTAACATTTACTGAATGTTAACTATGTATCAAGCATACTTCTAAAGGCTTTGGAGATAGGTTACACTTACAGTAACATCTGTTGTTTATAAAAAGTCACAAAACTAGCAAGAAGTAGATAAGATTGGTAGAAGTATAGAAAACATATAGATACATGTGAAATTTAGGAGGTAAAAATCACAGTACTTGTCAGTGAACAAGATGTAGAAAGTAAGAAAGGAGATTTCAAGGATGTCTTTGAATGCTTTGTCTTTCGACATGAATAGATAATATCTTTACTAGAATAATGAACACCAGGAGAGGACAGACTGCATGTGTTGAACCTGAAGGGTTTGAGACACCTCAAAGATGTTAAGGAGCTGGTTTTGGTAGGCAGAATGCACCCCCACTCCAAAGATGTCCACACCCTGTGAATACATTACTTTACATGGAAAAAGGGACTTTGCAGATCTGATTAGGAGCCTTAAGGAATAGTCTTAGATTATCTGTGTGAGCCCAACATGATCACATGAGCCCTACAAGCAGAAAAATTTCTTAAATATGACATACCAAAAACACAAGCAACCCCAAAAAAAGGTTGAATTAACTTAGTCAAAGTTAAAACCTTATTAAGGAAGTGAAAATAATGGGAAAAATATTTACAAACCATATGTCTGACAAGGGTCTATTAGCTTGAATATATAAAAAAAATCTTACAACTCAATGATAAAAAAGACAAAAATTTAATTAAAAATGGGGAAAAGGATTTAAATTGACATTTCTCCAAAGAAGATAAAAAAAAGATATTAAAACATGTTCAATATTATTAGTCTCTAGGGAAATGCAAATTAAATCCACAATGAAATAGCAGTAGGATGACTATATTAAGGGGGGAGATAACAAGGTTTAGTGAGGATATAGAGAAACTGGAATTCTTACACATCACCTGGAAAAGTGTAAAATGGTACAACTACTGTGGAGAACATTTTGGCAGTAACACAAAAGGTTAAACATGACGTTGCCATATAACCTAGCAATTCTACTCCTAGGCATATAACCAAGAGAAATGAAAACATACATTTATACAAAACTTTGTCCACGAATATTCAGAGCAGCATTATTATTCACAGTAGCTGAAGGTATAAGCTACTGATATGTCCATCGCTGATGAATGGATATACAAATCATGGTACATTCACACAATGGAATATTATTCAGCCATAAAAAAGAGTGAAGAGCTAATATGTGGTACAACATGGGTGAAACCCACTAAATGAAAGAAGCCAGGCACAAAGGATCACACACTACATGATTCCATTTATATGAAATGTCAAAAAAAAAGCAAACCCATAGAGACGGAAAGCAAATTAGTGGGTGCCAGGGAACAGGGAGAGAGAAGAATTGGAAATGACTGCTAACAGGTACCTGGCTCCCTCTTGGGTTGATAGAAATGTCCTGGAATTGGATAGTGGTGATGGTTGCACAATATTGTGACTATACTAAAAACCACTGAACTGTGTAATTTAAAATGAGGAATTTCATGTTACCTTTATTTTAAGTCAGTAAAAAAAAAAAAAAAGCAAAGAAAGGAAAAAGCAGTAAATTTACCCAACAGAAAAAAGTGACTAAAGAAGAAGCCAGAGATCTGAGGCATGAGAAGTTCTCAACACACTGGTGCCCATTTGAAGAGGGGGAGAGCAGCACATGGCAAGGAATGCAGGAGGCCATAAGGAACCGAGAGAGGCTCCCGGCTGGCAGCCAGCAAGGAAACAGAAACCTCGGCAACCACAACCTCAAGGACCTAAATTCTACCAACAACTCAAACAAGCTGGAACGGGTTCATCACAAAAGCCTTTGAAAGGAATGTCACCCAGCTGCTCCTTGATTCCAGCCTTCTCTTATAAGCAGAAGGTCCTGCTGAGCCACACTGTACTGGCATTTCTAACCCACAGAACTCTGAGATAATAAGTGGACATTGCTTTAAGTCAATAGATTTGTGGTAATACGTTATAGTACAATAAAAGCTAACATATTGGTTATATACAGAAAAGGGGGTTGGCTGGACATATCAACTGGGCATCGATCTATACAGGGTCTGAGAGCAGTGTGGGCATGAATAAGGGTGTCACGAGAGCGGGGAGGGCAAGAAGCCAAAGGAGCTTAGAGGGAGCCTTGGGAATTGCTGCCTGGGTTGGCTGGATGCGAACAGGAGGAGGAACCAGGAGGCACAAGGAAGATGAGAATAGTGAGGCCTTCCCTGGTAGCAGAGCTGATGGGGTACACAGTGGCAGTGTGGAGCCAGGCTTCTACAGGGTAGACCTCTGTTCTTAACAAATTGCCTGGAAGACCCAATGAGCGCTGGACAAGACAGTAAAGACATCACTTTTCTGACAGAAAGAGATAACAATGCAGCTGATGATAGAGACTTGAAGAAAAAAGGCCAGAACTGACTTAAAAAGAAAGTCATGGTGAGAAGAGCCAGAAGGTTGTTAACCATAAGTTACTATGGTCATCATAATAATGAATGACTATGCAGAGTTCAAGTATACTCTTGTGGCTGTCGTGGGCACACATGTGTTACTTAAATGTGAATCCTAAAATGAGAAATAGTCCCTGGGACCCAATTGAAATGAATTGTGTTGAAAAGAGAAAAGACAAGACCCTAATATATTTGAAATGATCAACTTTCTGTATAAAAGGAAACAATGTGAAGATATTTTTGTCTTATCCAAGTAAATGATTCATCAGTTTGAAAAAAAGAAACTCATTATTTTGGCAATGTTTTTAGTCTCAGACAACAGAATCCATGTAGCTAATATAAATAAGAGAGATTTGTTATAAGTAATAGGCAGCTCTAGTCAGATGGCTCAGTTGGGGGAGCACACCACACACCAAAAGGCTACAGGTGCGATTCCCAGTCAGGATACGTATTAGGTTGTGGATTTGATCTCCAGTCAGGGTATATATATGTAGGAGGCACCTGATCGATGTTTCTCTCTCACATAGATGTTTCTCTCTCTCTCTCTCTCTCCCTTTCTTTTCTTTTCTCGCTAAAATTAATAAACATGTCCCCAGGTAAAGATTAAAAACATTTTTTAAGTCATAGGCAATTAAGGAAAGGCAAGGAAATTGACTCTATCTAGGCTGAACTTTTAGGAATAACTGCCAAACCCACACTGCAGAGTTGGTCCTCCAAAAGAGCTAGTGCCCACACAGCCAGGGACAGCCCTGCGGAGCCACACCCCACTGCTGGCCCCAGCACCTTCCTGCCTCCACCACAGGACCACCAGCACAACAGATGCCTCAAGCCCCACCTGTCTACCATTTGTCTCAGTTTCAAGTGGCACTCCTCTGAGAGGGCGTCTGGTGAAATCTAAATCTCATCTGGAAACGGTGGCAAGGGAATATGGAAAATGTTGTTTTTAGCTCTCTACCCTCTGCCAAGAAGGTATGCAAAGAGGGGAGTGGAATGAATGTGGCAGGAGCCAACCCACTGTATCTTGCACAGAAAGCAGGGAGGGGGTGGTTAGGTTAGTGGTGTCAGATGATGCTGAGACAACACGTGTGATGAAAACTAAAAAGCATTTCTTGAATGTAGTGATCACTGGCTGCCCAAACAAGTGCCGAACCAGTGCATTCACAGACTTGGAGCATCGAAGACTTGAATGCAAAGGAAGGAAATGAAGCCAGCAAAAATAATCAGGACTTCTGAGAAAACTGGCTGTGAAGAGGCAGAAAGAGACATAAGCAGCAGCAGCAGCTTTGAGGAGTGAAGAGAAAAGAGGATTTCCTTTCTTTTCTTCTGACTTGGATTGGTTTGGTTTGCAGATATTTAAAAACTGAGTATAAAGAGTCTTTTGGGGGGGAGGAGTTGAAGATAAAAGGAATAATGCAAAGAAAAAAGAAAGAATGACCAAGAGTGTAAGGTTTCTGAGATGGAGGGGGGCAGGTGGCACCCACAGCACAGGGAGGGAGTAGCCCCACGCTTGGAGGAAGGCCAGGTTCTCTCGCTGCAGAAAGAATGGAATGGTGACGTTTAAAGGAGGTGTGCAGAGACATGATAGCAGACAGAGAAGGCCATGTCCATCTGGTGGCTTCTATTTTTCTCTGTGAAGTGGGATGCTCAGTCATCTGCCAAAAGGGCAGAAGAGGAGTGGGCATCTGGGACTGAGGAGAGATGATGTTTGAACAGTGAGCAAGAGAAGTGGCCAGAGAGACACATAGGAGCACGAGGCAGCTCTGTTCCCACAGAACATGATGAGCCCAGCGCATGGTGGGACCAAGGGGCTCTGGTGTGTAAAACACCCAGAGTAGAGGGAATATGTACAATATTTTAAGTTTATAATCAACATTTTTATTTTATAATACTGTATATATATTTGTCTCATCTATGATTGGAGTTTTTCCAGATGGGTACAACTAAAAGGAAAAAGAGCTAGGGAGAGTGTTGTGTCAAAGCCAAGCTGGCTGGAGGAAAGCAAAGAAAGGAGAGCTGATGGAGTGGAAGAAGCAGAGGCCACTGCACTAGGAGAAAGGGTGAGCACAGGGAGCCCTCTGGGAGAGGGAGGCGAGCAAGCAAAGTGCAGGATTTAGTAATGCACAATTTTTAAAAAATACTCACCCGAGGATATGTTTACTGATTTTAGAGAAAGAGGAAGGGAGAGAGGGAGGGAGGGAGAAATACTGATATGAAAGAGAAACATCAATCAATCAGTTGTGAGAGACCCAGGTGCCAAGCTCTGAGATCCACTGCTGAGTTTCCACCAAACCCTTAGTTTTTAAGATCTGCTGCTTGCACACTGCTGACAGACTGAGTGAAGCAGGCCCTTCCTGGGGTGTCTAAGGCAGGTCCTTCCTGGGAGTCTAATGGGCAGCCCTAGCTCAGGATTTGGCAGCAGCTTTTCTGAATATCCCTGAGAAGTTCATAATAGTCTGGAAGCTTCCATCTACACTTCCTTCCACTTGTGCTCAGACCTGCATTGCAGTCTGATGGCTCTTTCTTTCTCAGTTCTCCCCATTACCTCTCACAGGCCTTTCTCTTAATAAATTTCTTACACAATTAAGCCTATCATTGCATCTGCTTTTTTGGGACCCAGAATAACACAAGCAGGGATGGGAGTGGTTTGAGAAAACAGGCAGTAAGACGGGCATATGGGACTGGCCTGACCACCTCCCAGCAGATGAGGAGCTAGCCACCCTGGTTGACAGGTAGGGGCACTGAGAGCCCCTGTTGTACGGAAGTGGCTCCATTGCTGAAGATTTCACCAGTAGTATCCTAGAAAATGTTCTGGTGGAGGGAATGCTGTGGCAGGTGCCACAATGCAGGCATTTTAAAAATACAGGTCAAAAATGCCTACAAGAGCCCTGGCTGATGTGCCTTAGTAGATTGAGTGCTGGCTTGTGAGCCAGAGGGTCGCTTGTTCAATTCCCAGTCAGGGCGTGTGCTGGATTGCTGGCCAAGTCCCCAGTAGGGGGCGTGTAAGAGGTAACCACACATTGATGTTTGTCTACCTCCCTTCACCTCTGTCTAAAAATAAATAAATAAAATCTTTTAAAAAAATGCCTATAAAAGAGCAGCATGGGTTGGATGCTGCTAAGTTGGTTTGATGCCCAGAAGAATAATGAACAACTGAGGCCAGTTAACATAGGGTCTCTGTGATGGTTTACAAAGGGGCCTTTATCTCTTACAGAGAAAGGACAGACACAGCCCAGATGCGGACTGAAGATCGCATTGTTAGAGTCCAGGAGCTCCAGAGAGTTTTCAAGGCTCAGCCAAGGCAGGTCTGTTCTGCAAAGGCCGGGGCCCTGGTGTAGAAAACCCGGGATCTTGAAATGTGGGACAGGGGCATCCAGATGGACAGCCCTGAGGATGATGATTCTACAGTGACCTCTGGACCCTTTGGGCCCAAGATGTGGCCCACCCTTCACTGGTGAGGTCTAGTACTTACTAGCTGGCAGATGCTGCAGCGGCCCCTCACCCATAAGACCACTGGTGCCCTTGGGGAGCTGTCCCACTTCTTCTCCTGGCTTTGGGGATGTATATTAGCAAAGACTCAGCACAGAAAAGATTCAAAGCTATTATGTCTTGAACTTTACCCAGTCTTATCCTATTCCTTACCTTGCAAGGCACACCTTAAAATCACTCAATCCAAGTTATAACACCCTCCATAATACCCTAGTTTCTAATTTCCTCGTTTTGAGACACAACAAGACTGATAATGTAGTTCTCCTTGTCTGTTGTAGGTCTAACACACTTAGCTTTGCCTGATCAACAAGTGTTTCTGGTGTTCTCTTTGGGAAGGCAACCGTCAACACGAAATAGATACAGATAATACTGGTATGGAATAATTTAGCGCATTATACATCTCTTACCTGACACTGACCTGGTGGGAGGTTGTGCCCTGAGGGGTCTGGAAAAAAGGGGATTACTCTGGCATTCTAAAGATATGTTATCATAGATGCTAAAGTAACAACAGACAGGTTCAGTTAAGGTAAATATTCACCTTTGTCAAGGAAGATACTAGCCTAGGACATGACTACCTGCCATGACTCCCTTTTAGTTAGGAAGTTTTAATTTCAGACCATTCTCTATGGTTACTTCAGGTCTCTGAGTTTGTAAGGCTGACACACAGGCCTCCCCTGAGCTTCTTAGGTTTAGTATGTGGTCCCTTTTTCATCCACAAAGGAAAGCAACAAAAAAGCAAAATATTTTGCCATTTGAAGAATACAGTTATAATGAGAATCATAATTTGTAATTATTTGTAGTTAGTGTCAAACTGTTGAACCACAGCCACATGTATGGGTCACCAACTGCTTTCCTGTTTGTTTTCTCCCTCTTTTAATATTTATCAAAAGTTGGAAGAAGGTGCCCTGGCTGGTGTAGCTCAGTGGATTGAGCGCGGGCCTGCGAACCAAAGGATCGCAGTTCGATTCCCACTCAGGGCACATGCCTGGGTTGCAGGCTAGTTCCCAGCAGAGGACACACGAGAGGCAACCATACATTGATATTTCTCTCTCTCTCTCCTTCCCTTCCCCTCTAAAGATAAATAAACAAATAATTTTTAAAAATCTGTGCTTAAAAATAAATTAATTTAAAAATTTTAAAAACTTGGAAGAAGGCAAAGAGGAAAATAATTTCCATCCCAGAATATGCCTCCTTGGATAAGGATTATTTTGAGCTGGTTATTTTAAAAAAACTGCACAACAGAAGAAGCTCTGAAAACCAAATAGAAGTTACCCTTTAGTAAAAGGCATTTATATCTATAAAGGAAATTTCCCTTTCCAAGGGCATCTGCCCGTCTGTACCAGGAAGAGGAAGAAGACCAACTCTTCAGAACCTCTCATCAGTGGAGAAGGCACTGACTAAATCTGCATAAAAATCATGCCCTTTTTTCTGTGCTTTGCCTGAATACCTCCAAAACCGGCTCCAGATCCTCCAACTTCATCTTTTGTCTTTAGCTGGAAGTGGTATTTTAGGTGGTGTCTTGGGCCATTTCAGGAAGTTACTCAGTTTTCTTGAGTATCTCCCACGTCTACAGGAGGTCAAGTTGTTATCAAACTTCTTTTCGTTTTTCTCCTGTTAATCTTGTTTATTACAGGTGGTCTCACTCAAGAACATAGAAGGGTATAGGAAAACATTATTTTTCTTCCCCTATGAATGCAGGTGTCCATTTTGGGTTCACCTCAACTAAAGAGTAGAAGTGGTCTGTCATTCATGCAATAGGTGGTTTTGTGTGTATAACGCCAAATAGTGACTTTAACTTGTGTTTTACTACTACTACTACTACTACTACTACTACTACTACTACTACTACTACTACTACCACTGTTGAATTGACTTGAGAAAGCCATAGTTTGGGTATCTCAAAACAGCCTGAATTCACCAAAGACAAAGAGTCAGGGGAAAACAAGTAAATATCATGTAGCATAGGGCATTTTTTGTTTGAGCAGGAATGTTTCCAGGGTTTCAAGGCAAAAGCACTGAAGTGTGGCTATGGAAAGATCAGCAACAACAAATTCTTATCCTCACTTTGAACCTGAAGTTCTTGGACCTTCATGAAAGGAGTCTTTTGTCGAGCCTCTTCTTTGACAGGCAGTTGCTAGAAGGTCACCTTTTTGTGACTCCCTCTCCATTTCCCTCGGAAGGATGCTTTAGTAGGCTACATGATGATGGCCAAGTCCTGCCAGACAACAGGCCAAGCAAAATATTTTGAGACAAAAACATGAGCACCATGACAAGATTAAATGGTTTATTTGCTTCCTGCACCTGTTTTTGTTACCTTCCAAGTCCCTGGAGAACCAAGACAGCCTTTCTGCTGCTCTGAGAAATTATTCTGTCTATACGACACACCAGAACAGGTGCCAAAAGAAAATAGCATGCCAGGTGTCCACCAAGGCAGCAGGAAGTTGGCCAGAACTCTGCATCTTCTAATTTAAAAGACCCCAAACTTCACATTGATCCTGAATTGTTTTCCTCAGTGATCCCACTGTTTGTGGATCCCAGGATTCCAGAGTGTTGAAAAGCTTACAAATCCTATAGTTCATCACACTTATTTTTCAGGCTGAGATTCAGACTGCCTGAAACACAAACAAGTTAAAAGATACCCCCATCAATTCATTGGTGATTAGTGGCAGATCCAGCTCAAGAAGTAACCCAGGTGAACGCAAAAGTTTTACCTGAAAACTAAGAAGAAAAAAAATGATATTGTAACACTCTGTGTTATTGCAGAATTTAGGACAAAGACATTCCATTTTAGAAACCATAACCCACTCCCAGCTAATTTCAATAGATCACATGGGGAAGATATGAACCAGATAAATCTATCATAGAAAAGTATATGTTTTTTGTCAAAAGCAGGAAAGGTGAGGGTTGGAATACTCAATGAGTCAGATTCCAAATTTTTCATCCCAAGAAATTAGTTGAGAATAAAGAGTGACATTTTTAGCATTCATACATCATAGAACTGTGTATTAAAATAACATCTTAAACCCTGGCTGGTGTGGCTCAGTGGCTTGAGTGTGGGCTGAGAATCAAAAGATCGGTGGTTCAATTTCTGGTCAGGGCACATGCCTGGGTTAAGGGCCAGGTCCCCATTGGGGGCTACATGAGAAGTAACCACACGCTGATGTTTCTCTCTCTCTCTCTCTTTCTCCCTCCCTTCCCTTCTCTCTAGAAATAAATAAATGAAATAAAAAAATAACCCCTTAAGACTACCTGGCTATCTTGAAAGAGGTTAATTACATGAGCGGGTTTCCATGATCAGTTAGATATTTTTTCCCCAAATGCATTTGAAAGTAAGCAACTTGGAGCTCAGTATACCTTTTGCCATAGAAAAGGAATCAGAGGACTTCCGCCAAGATGGAGGTATAGGTGGAAATACCTTGCATCCGCGCACAACAAAATCTAAAAACAATAAAGTTTTAACAACAATAAACGGAACCAAACCACACAGAAAATAGACGATATGAAGTCCTAAAACAACGAAATGCTCAGCTAAACCGGTAAGAGGGGCGAAGCCAGCAGCGGAGCGGGTTGGCCAAAAAGATCCCCGACCAACCGGGTGGTGCACAAGCAGCCGAAGGCGCGGATCCCAGGTGCTGGCTAGCTATGGGCGGACACGGGGAAGAGGCGCGGTTGGCTGTCTGCGGTCCGTCGAGCATTTGTGTGCAGATAAACCAGTGAAGAGGCGAGCATTGAGACCGCACTGTGCAGGGTGGCGGGCTCGCACATTTGCACTCAGATAAACAGGCGGGGGCAAGCGGTGAGGCAGACTGGGTGAGCTGAGAGGACCGCCATTGCTCCCTCTCTGATCCTGCCCCCACATACAGCATCACAAACCAGCGACCTGGGTGGCCGTGCCCTGGTAAACAACTAAGGCTCCGCTCCTCATACGTAACAGGCACAAACAGATAAAAACATGGCTCAAGAACAACTCAGAGCCCCAAAGCCAATAAATCTAAATGATGAAGAAATAGCCAAACTTTCAGATGCACAGTTCAAAACACTGGTGATCAGAATCCTCACAGAACTGGGTGATTTTAGTCACAAATTAGAGGAACATATGAAGCTAAACTAATTGAAATGAAGGGAAATGCACAGGAAACCAATAGTAATGGAAAGGAAACTGGGACTCAAATCAAGGGAGCAGACCAGAAGGAAGAAAAAAATGACCAAACAGAAAAGAATGAAGAAATAAGAATTCAAAAAAATGAGGAGAGGATGAGGAGCCTCCAGGACATCTTTAAACGTCCCAACATCCGAATTATAGGGGTACCAGAAGGGGAAGAGGAACAGTCACGAGTGGAAACCTTATTTGAACAAATAATAAAGGAGAATTTCCCCGTTCTGGCAAAGGAAATAGACTTCCAGGAAATCCAGGAAGCTCAGAGAGTCCCAAAGAAGTTGGACCCAAGAAGGAACACACCAAGGCACGTCATAATTACGTTCGCCAAAATTAAAATGAAGGAGAGAATCCTAGAAGCAGCAAGAGATAAGGGGACTGTCCCCTACAAAGGAGTTCCCATCAGACTGTCAGCAGATTTCTCAAAAGAGACCTTACAGGCAAGAAGGGGCTGGAAAGAGGTATTCCAAGTCATGAAAACCAAAGACCTACAACCAAGATTGCTCTATCCAGCAAAACTTTCATTTAGAATGGAAGGACAGATAAAGTGCTTCTCAGATAAGGTCAAATTCAATGAGTTCATCATCACCAAGCCCTTATTATATGAAATGTTAAAGAGACTTACCTAAGAAAAAGAAGATAAAAAAGATGGACAGTGAAAGGACAACAAACTCACAGTTATTAACAACCACACCTAAAACAAAAGCAAATTAAGAGGACAGCTAGACCAGGAGCAGAACCATAGAAATGAAGATCATATGGAGGGTTAGCAACAGGGGAGTGGGAGAAGGAGATGGGGGGAGAAGGTACAGAAAATAAGTAGCATAGACAGTAGGTAGAAAATAGATAGGGGGAGGGCAAGAATAGTATGGGAAATATAGAATCTAAAGAACTTGAGACAGGTGTTCATGAACTAAAGGGGGAATGGTGGGGGAGGGGTGTGCAGGGTGGAGGGGAACAGAGGCGGGGAATAGAACAAATGTAATGGCATAATCAATAAAAATAAAGAAAAAAAGAGACAAAAAAATTAACTAAACATTTGGCACTAAGATAGGTAATTATTTTGGCAGAGGAAAAGGAGTGAGTGTAGCTATCATACTTTTTAATAGGTGAATGTTTTCATAAAAGTAAATGAGCTGTCAAGATCTGATTGTTAATGACCTCTTTGATTCTTTATCAAGGAATGTATTCAGCTCCCCCATTATTTCCTTTCCCTATGTACTGTACATAGTCCTTCAAGTCTACAGCTAATAAATAAGTTTAATATTTAAAAAAAAGGAAAGGAATCAAATGTAGAAGGGAGATTTCTGAGACAGCACATCAAGTCTTATTTGATTAGAAGGTCAGAGACCTATGGTCTTTTCAGGCCTTTCCTGAGTACTCTGTGGACACCAGGAGGCCACCACTGCAGGAGTGAGGGAGATGTCAATGACCTAAAGGAAAGTGGCATCAGGGAAAAAGCATGGAGCCTTCAATTCCTACTCTGATACTTGCCAGCCCTTTGAACAAATTCCTTATTATCTTTTAACCTAGGTTGCTCTCCTGTAAAATGGAGATAACATCAACTAACCCATATCCGGGGCTGGATAAAATGTGCTGAATGTATGTGAAGCTCCTAGCAAGGGCCTGTCACAGAGCAGGGACCCATTGAAATATTGTCCCTCACCTCCCCAGTGTCCTAGACCAGTGAGCCTTAGATAAGTACATAAACAGTCACCTCTTTCCCTGGATTAGTGTGTTTCTTCCCCAACATCCCCATTTTTACTAGTGGTACCCCAAGCCCTTTAACCCAGTTCATCCTTGACACTCAATCAAATGCTCTCCCCACCACCCCAGCTTTCTCTAGGTGTTAGAAAAGAAAAATACCTGATTGAATGGACACACACTCAATAACTATAAGTTTCAGAATCCTTTGGGCAGTATGTAGATTTTTTAAAATATATTTTATTGATTATGCTATTACAGTTGTCCCATCCCCCCCTTCACTTCCCTCCACCCTATGCACCCTCTCCCACTCACATTTCCCCCCTTTTAATTCATGTCCATGTATCATACTTATAAGTTCTTTGGCTTCTACATTTCCAATACTATTCTTACCCTCCCCCTGTCTATTTTCTACCTACCACATATGCTACTTATTCTCTATACCTTTTCCACCTCTCTCCTTCTCCCACTCCCCTGTTGATAACCCTCCATGTGATCTTCATTTCTGTGGTTCTGTTCCTGTTCTACTTGTTTGCTTAGTTTGTTTTTGTTTTTGTTTTAGGCGTGGTTGTTAATAATTGTGAGTTTGCTGTCATTTTACTGTACATGTTTTTTAACTCCTTTTTCTTAGATAAGTCCCTTTAACATTTCATATAATAAGGGCTTGGTAATGATGAACTCCTTCAACTTGACCTTATCTGAGAAGCCCTTTATCTGCCCTTCCATTCTAAATGAAAGCTTTGCTGGATAGAACAATCTTGGATGTAGGTCCTTGCCTTACATGACTTGGAATACTTCTTTCCAGTCCCTTCTTGCCTGTAAGGACTCTTTTGAGAAATCCGCTGACAGTCTGATGGGAACTCCTTTGCAGGTGACTGTCCCCTTATCTCTTGCTGCTTCTAGGATTCTCTTCTTCATTTTAATCTTGGCTAATATAATGATGATGTGCCTTGGTGTGTTCCCCCTTGGATTCACCTTCTTTGGGACTCTCTGAGCTTCTTGGACTTCCTGGAAGTCTATTTCCTTTGCCATATTGGGGACGTTCTTTATTATTTCTTCAAATAAGTTTTCCACTTGTTGCTCTTCTTCTTCCCCTCCTGGTACCACTATAATTTGGATGGTGGAATGTTTAAAGATATCCTGGAGGTTCCTAAGCCTCTCCTCATTTTTTTGAATTGTTTTTTCTTCATTCTTTTCTGTTTGTTTCTTTCTCCCTTCTGGTCCACTCCATTGATTTGAGTTCCAGTTTCCTTCCCATCACTATTGGCTCCTTATATGTTTTCCTTTATTTCACTTAGTTTAGCCTTCATTTGTTTATCTAATTTGCAACCAAATTCAACCAATTCTGTGAGCATCCTGATCACCAGTGCTTTGAACTGTGCATCTGATAGGTTGGCTCTCTCTTCATAGCTTAGTTGTATTTTTTCTGGAGCTTTGATCTGTTCTTTCATTTGGGCCATTTTTGTTTTGTCTTGACATACTTGTTATGTAGTGAGGGGCAGAGCCTCAGGTATTTGCCAGGGCAGGTCAACCCAGTTGCTGGGTTGTGATTGTGTGTGTGAGGTTGTGCTGGTGTGTGTGGCTCTGCCCTCTGCTGGACTTGTCACTTCCGCTGCTTCCTCCAAGCAAACTGGGTCCTCCTTGTGCTGATTCCCATGTGGGTGGGTTTGTGTACATTCTAGGACATTGAGGGTCTCTCCAACGAACTCTCCTGTGAGGCTGGGAGTCTCTTCTGGCACCTCAACCCCCACAGGTGTTTTCAATCAGTGTTTTGAGTCTTTATGTCCCCATGGTGGAGCCCACGGTTGCACCTTCTGTCTCACTCCCCAGTTTCACCTGGTTTATCTTTGTGCGAATGTGGGACTGCCCAGTCAGCCAGCCACCTTGTGCACCACACCCCTCCACAATCTGCCTGCTCACTCTGTCCACCCGCTTCTGCCTTGCATGCTCTGGGTTCGCCAGCCACCACTTTTTTTATCTCGACCCCCCTCCACCCAGCCACCTGACTCTGCCCTTCCTACCAGTCTAGATGAATGTGTCTACTTTAACTCCTTGGTTGTTGGACTTCTGTACAGTTCAATTTTTTGTCAGTACTGGTTGTTCATTTGTTTCTAAATGTTTGTTGTCCTTATTTTGGTTGTACAAGGAAGCACAGTGTGTCTACCTATGCCTCCACCTTGGCCAGAAGTCCTGTCATTTCAGTATGTAGTTTTTTAAAAGAAGTTGTTCAATAACCATGGTGGGTCTCGAATACATCGAATTGCAGATATAACTTAAATAAAAAAAAATTCTTGGGACAACATTAAGAGAAGTCACTGTGACAGATAGATCCAGCCCTGCCTCAGAACCAACTATAAATCATCAACCACATATTTTTGCTTTTCATATCTTCTTCTAAAATTTCTCTGAATACTACCTCCTACTTTCCAAAGCCCAGGAGTGGCACCCCTGCAGATAGGGTGAGGGAAGTTTTCAAGCCCTTGATGGTAGGAGTCATTTGTAATTCCTGCATTTGCACACCAGGCCCTGTCTGATCTGCCCTTTCTCTGGGCAATCATTCTCCATCTTTTAGGAAGGAGATATTCCAAATGATGTACTTATTTGAATATGGTTTATCAAAGTCTCAAACCTCACCTTTCCCAGCCTGAACTATGATGTCTCTTGATTTTGAAGGGGAATGTATTTTATGTGTGCCTGTACCCCTCATGGGGCCTAAAATTGCATTTAGTACAGGCTCATTAGGTCAATGAATGAGTGAATGAATGAATGAAATTCTAAAATCTGATAGCATTGCTAGTCTCACTTCCCAGTCTCCTCTCCTTCAGGTACGTAAAAGACGACATGTCATACCTCCCTGCCATTCAATGGTGTGGTATGACTAGTCCTAGCCAATTTACTGCAAACAGAAGCGATGTGTACTTCTGGCCTGAATCACAGATGTGCACTCTCTTTATAGGACCTTGTTTTGCCTAGGCCACCAGCCACATTATAGATGGCAAAGCCTCTGTTATCCTGAGTTCCTGAGTGACTGTGTGGAGCAGATTACTCCTCCACACCTGCTGACCTCTATTTGATATAGACCATGAATAAGAAATATACCTTTGTTGAAGGATTTTTGTTCTGCCCCATAACCTAGCCTTTCCTGACTAATATAGGCAGTGGCCACTTGAAGGTAAAACTAAAGTCAAAGAGGCTGTCTATTTTATATTCGTAAATGCTCCCAAGGATATTTTCTTGTCCGAACTTTAGTTGTTGTGTGGCCTTACTCTCATCAGTCAGGCAGGAGCTAAGGATTAAAAGCCACCTGAGAAAGGCTACTCGATCTGTAGTGCCACTTGCATAAGAGCTGAAAGACATGATGCTTTCACTTCCTCTACTATACTGCAAGTTAGAACAAGCAGATTACCAGGGGAATATGCAAGACACCTTGAAAACAGCTTCTTTGCTTCATAATCTCATGCTCGGAACCATATTCTCAATTGATCTGTGCATAAATGTTTAAAATTCACTTTATCTCATTCTTAGGTTTTGAACTGAGGGTTGACATTTGTAAGAATAGCACCTTATGTCCCTTGTCAAGTCTGAGGCATGCTCAGTGAGGTAAACCCAGCCCTATGGCATGGTGTTATCTACTTAGCAAGAAACCTCCTGACAGTATTTGGCCAGAGACTGCAGGCAGTATGGGTAGGTGCAGGGAGAGTCCACCTTTTGGCAGTGTCTCCAAATTCACCCCACCAAAAAATTTAATTGTTTTTGGTTCCTGTGTTGGCAGGGACTTTCACTAGGATAGGTACCATATGTTCTAATATATTTTACTTGTCTCTGTAATCCATCAAAATGCCCAGAAATTCCAATATTTTAGTATATAAACTACTTCTATCAGACAACTTCCCACACTAGAAAATAATACAAAATTTCATTTTAGAGCCTATATCTCAATTGTTGGTTGAAACTAATTCACTTTTCTTTCATACCCAGCAAACTGTATGGTGATGAATTTTATTTCCACCTCAGAAAATTCTAGCCAAAAGGGCAGCATATCAAGTACCCTTAGTCTAGAGTATCCATTTCAGAACGTGATCTCACTGGATCACTTAGTGGTATCAACCATTCTTTAGCAGAAAGGTCTCTGCTCTGCTTACATTAATTAGCATATTTCAGGGCTTTTTGTGAGATGAACATTTCAAGAATGGAAATATCACTTTTCTTCTGAGCAGTTTGGTCAGAAATATGTGTCACCTCTCAGTTTCAGACAACTGACGTGTCATGTTGTTTTTCATGCTGATTGTTCTCTGTACTTCAACATTAATCAGTCCAGAAAGAGTAGATAGTGGGGCCCACAGTGGAATCTAAAGTCCACAGTGAGAGTCAAGTGCAATCATTACTGTCCAGGGCTCTGTCCCAACTGTCTGAAGCGCTGTCATTAAGGATTCATCCTTAGGTTGAAAGCTCGATCCCTGTTAAAACCCAAATGCTACAGAGAGCCCAATGCATTAAAATATGGATTGAAACCCTTGGCATGTGTGTTAGGAGCTCCTTTTCAAATGACATCTGCAAAGAAGGAGGCTTAGAGAGAATGAAGCCAGGCCAAGGCAGATGGGTATTCTAGAAAAGTGTCACAGATTTCATGGGGGTGCTGAGGGAGGAGAGAAAGGGCTTCCAGATGGAAAGGGTATGGAGATGAAATGTGAAGAACTAAGGGGATTAACCTCCATTGATATTTTATTCAACCATGCACTGAACAAAATTATGTCTGTGTGTTTTCTTATTTAAAAATCTATTTTATTTATTATGCTATTACAGTTGTCCCATTTCTCCCCCTTTATTCCCTTCCCTCCCACCCACATACTTACCCCTTAGTTCATGTTCAAGAGTCATACACATAAGGTCTTTGGCTTCTCCATTTCCTACACTATTCTTAACCTCCCCGTCTGTTTTGTACCTACCATTTATGCTACTTATTCCTTTTCCCCACATCCCCTTCCCTGCTAATAACTGTCCATGTGATCTCCATTTCTGTGATAATGTACCTGTTCTAGTTCTTTGCTTAGGTTGTTTTGGCTTTTTTTTTAGATTTGCTTGTTGATAGTTGTGGGTTTGTTGTCATTTTACTGTTCATAGTTTTGATCTTCTACTTTTTCTTAGATAAGTCCCTTTAACATTTCATATAATAAGAGCTTGGTGCTGATGAACTCCTTTAACCTGACATTATCTGGGAAGTATTGTATCTGCCCCTCCATTCGAAATGAAAGCTTTGCTGGATAGAATCATGTTGGTTGTAGGTCCCTGCCTTTCATGACTTGGAATACTTCTTTCCAGTCCCTTCGTGCCTATAAGGTCTCTTTTGAAAAATCAGCTGATAATCTTATGGAAACTCCTGTGTAGGTAACTTTCTCCTTTCCTTCTGTTGCTTTTAAGATTCTCTCCTTATCTTTAATCTTAGCTAATGTAATTATGATGTACCTTGATGTGTACTTCCTTGGGTCCAACATTTTTGGAACTCCCTGAGCTTCCTGGACTTCCTGGAAGTCTATTTCCTTTGCCAGATTGGCGAAGTTCTCCTTCATTATTTGTTCAAGTAAGTTTTCAATTTCTTGCTCTTCCTCTTCTCCTTCTGGCTTCCCCCCAACAATTCGCATGTTGGGTTGTTTCAAGTTGTTCTGGAGGTTCCCAATTCTCTCCTCATTTTTTTGAATTCTTGTTTCTTCATTCTGTTCTGGTTGAATGTTTATTTCTTCCTTCTGCTTCAAATCTTTCATTTGAGTTCCAATTCCCTTTCCATCACTGTTGGTTGCCTGCACATTTTCTTTTCTTTCACTTAGCATAGCCTTCATTTTTTCCTCTAATTTGCAACCATATTCAACCAGTTCTGTGAGCATCCTGATTACCAGTGTTTTGAACTGTGTGCATTTGATGGGTTGGCTATCTCTTTGTCACTTAATTGTATTTTTTTCTGGAGCTATGATCTGTTATTTCATGTGGGCCATTTTTTTGTCTCGGTATGCCTGCCACATAGTAAGCGGTGGAGCCTTAGGTGTTCACCTTGGCGGGGCAACCCACATAGCTCTGTTGTGGTGCTGTATGTGGGGGAGTGGTCTAAGAGGGAACAATGGCACTTGTTCTACTCTCTGCAGGTTTTCAGTCACTTCCCCTGCCACCCACAATCAAATTGGTCCCTTCTGGTTCTGATTCCTGGATAGGTGAGGTTGTGTACATCCTAGGACTCTGTGGGACTCGCCATTGAACTCACCTATGATGCTGGGAGTTTCTCCTACTTCTGCCTCAACTCCCAAAGGTGTTTTAAATCAGAGGTTTCAGGCTTTATTTCCCCATGCTGGAACTCTGGGTTGCGGGGTCTGTCTCACTCCCCATTTGATTCTCCTGATTTATCTGCATGTGAATGTGGGACTGCCCTGTCTGCCAGCCACCACCTTGCCAGGTCTGCCAGCCGCTGCCTTGCCACAAGTCCTCTCTGCCTGGCTGCCCATCGCTGCCCCTCCTACTGGTCTGGGTGAATGTTTCTTTAACTATTTGATTGTCAGATTTTCATACAGTTTGATTTTCTGTCAGTTCTGGTTGTTTTTTGTTTTAAAATTTGTTGTTGTCCTTTTTTTGGTTGTGCAAGGAGGCACAGTGTGTCTACCTACACCTCCATCTTGGCCACAAGTCCCTGTGCCACAGCTTTTTTTATCCATTTGTCTGTTAATGGGCACTTGGGATGCTAAGTGAAATAAGTCAGATAGAAAAAGATAAATACCATGTGATTTCACTTGCAGGTGGAATCTAAAAAACAAAGCAAACAAAAACCAAAACAGAAACAGACTCAGATACAGGAAACAAATGGATGATTGGCATGGCAGGGAGTTGGGGGGATGGGTGGAAAAGGTGAAGGGAGTAAGAAGTACAGATTGGTAGTTACAAGATAGCTATTGGGATATAATGTTCAGCACAGGGAATATAGTCAGTAATATTGTAATGACTATGAATGATGCCTAGATGAGTACTAGAAATATCAGGAGGGACACTTTTTAAAGTGTATGGTTGTCTAATCACTATGCGTTATATCTGAAATTAATATAAAATAATATTGAATGTCAAGTGTAATGGAAAAATAAAATACAAAAACACCACCACAGAGGGTGACCTAAGCTGGACTGGAGGTTTGGGGGTGGTTTCCAGGAGGAAGTGGCATCTAAGCTGAGGCCCAAAGAAAGGGCAGAAGTCAGCCAGAAAGAGTGAAGGGAGAGTCTTCTCATGAGTGTCAGAATCACATTAAAAAAAAAAAAAAGATGCTGTCTGAAAAAGTTTTGTACTTTTAAAAGGAAATGGGAATGAAAGAGGGAAATATGTCTTCCCAAAGAATGAACTTGTTCAAAACCAAGAATACAACACATTTATTTAGTGTCAAAATAGTGAATTAAAACGAACTGTTTGAGAAGCAACTTTTCAAACTTGCGTGGTGGTTCCCAACTTCCTCCCTCTTCTCTGCCATCCATCCTGCCCTTCCAATCCTTTTCCAATCCTCATTGCCCTCTTCTTTTTTGCCAATGAAATTGAAGGAAGGGATCCCAATCACACAGACAATGTGGCTTGTTTTTCTAGACCTTATGCAGGCATGAAATTGATCAGGGATAAACATCTCAGAACTTGGGGTTGTAGATTAGTTCTCACATCATACTGATATGAGTTGCCAAGATGCCAGTGGTATAGAAACCTCTGTACACCTATACAGTCAGACCCCAGTGTCCCACCCCCAGCCAAGCAGGGAAGCAAATACCATGCCTGCAACATGGTTCAGGGTTGAACTCAACAATCAAAGATAGTATTGGGCTGGCCAAAAGTTTTGTCTGGTTTCTTTCTATAAGTTGGCTGTAGCAGTACTTAATGTCTTTAACTTCATTTGAAACAGTTTTGTTAGATTGTATCATGATAGCTGTCATGTCGGCATGTATTAAAAGAAAAACTTACCAAAATTGGTAAATTTTTATTTAACCATTTTAATATTGAAGATGGAAGAAAATATGCAACATTTTCAGTGTATTATATTTTATTATTTCAAGAAAGGTAAAAATGCAACTGAAACCCAAAAAAAGATCTTTGCAGTGTATGGAGAAGGTGCTGTGACTGATCAAATGTGTCAAAAGTGGTTTGCGAAGTTTTGTGCTGGTGATTTTTACCTGGATGATGTCTCACAGTTGGGCCCATTGAAGTTGAAGATGATCAAATCAAGACATTAACTGAAAACAATCAACATTATACCATGCAGGACATAGCCAGCATGCTCAAAATTTCCAACTCAATAAAGTTAGTGGTGAAAATGAAAAATGTGTCTTTCATTGTATTGAAAAGCCTAAATGGACTTTTTGGACAACCCAATATGTCCTCCTGATTTAATTGAGTTCATTTTCTGAAGGGAAACCAAATATGCTGGAAGAAAGACAGGCTTTCTGTCTTTCCAACCTAGCATAACATGTTTTGGAAAGGTGCGCATTCTTAGGAAAAACACCCTAATGGGCTGTGTGTCGGACCCCTGTTTCCAGCCTGACACTGGGGTAACAGTGGCAACCTGGGTATGATGGGGAGAGAGACAGAAGAGAGGGGAGAGAGGGAGGGAGAGAAGGAAGGAGGAAGGAGATCAGTGTAGCAGAAGGAGGTGTTTCAAACAGAAACACAGTGTCCTGGAAGCCAGGACTTTCCTCCCCATTGAGAGGTAGCAGATCCTTGATTCCCCACTGTGTCAGGGTCCCCCAAGGCCACCCTTAGATTCAATCATTCACTAGAAGAACTTACAGAAATCAGAAAAGCTATTGTGTACATGGTTATGGTTTATTACAATGAAAGGATGCAAATTAAAATCACAAAGGAATAAAAAGCACAGAGGGCAGAGCCCAGGGGAGTCCCAGGGGGAACTTCTTGTTGTCTACACCCATTTGGAGTCCTACAGAGAGCAATTCATTTTCCCGGGAATGATGTGTCATCATGTATAGAATATGTCAATTAGGGATGATCACATGAACCTTGGTGTCCAGGGATGTTTATAGGGATCAATCATGTAGGCATGGGGTGACTTCATGACAAACTTTAGCTACTCTGATTCCAGCCTCTCCAGCATGGCCCAGGTCCCAGCATACATCACTCTGTAGCATAGACTCCAGTGTGGCCTAATGTCCCAGGCAAATAAAGACACTGATTGGGCAGGATATGCCAAGGACTTAGAGCTGGTTCTCCTGGGAACCAGCAGGGTTTACACAACCCATGCCTGCTGTGTCAGCCCTGTACTACTCATGCACACATTTTAGCTCTGCAGTTTTCCAGATTCTAGTTTTCAATGTAGAGTGTAAAAGTGAAGTCCCATGGTGTTTCATTGGCAACACCAGTCAAGAGGCTTCCCAGGTTAAGACCTATCAGGTCTCATTGCCTTCATTTCCTCACCCGTGAGATGATGGTGATAGTGCCCACTCTGAATTTCCTGAAAGGTGCTTTGAGAACCAGAGGGCACAGTGGACAACTAAGCATTACATACTTGCTAATTCCAGAGCTAACCAGGTGTGGAATTCAAACTGCCACATAGGGATTTCGGTCTGTTTTTCCCTGTAACAGTTATAAAATGCTTACTCTGTGCCAGGCCCTGTGTCAAGTGCTTATGTGGATTATCTTATTTATCCTCAATTTATTCTCTGAGGATAGTACTATTATTACTCTTTTTGTGAGGAGGAGGTTTGGTAAGGTTACCTAAAGTTACATGTCTCATTCAAGGGCAGAGACGGCTTTGAAACTGTACCACGATAGCCAGCCCTAGAAAAACAAAGCCACATTGATTGCGTGCCAGAGAAGGGAAAGCTGCTTCACTCACTCAAAGGTGTGCTCAGTGAGGCGTACCGAGTTACAAGGGAAAGGTTGGATATAGGATAAGAAGAAAAGTCTTTGCTCCAATAAGGAGATTCTGAAGGGTGTCATTTGATTGTTTGAGCATAGAATTGTAAACTTCCCTTTAGAACTAAGTGGTCATTGCTCTGGTTTTTGCCATAAAGTGCTGTTGTCAAACAGGTCACTAAGCAAGCTCAGGTCACAATAGGCACGGTAGTATGCACCTAAGGATTGGGGACATCTTCTACAGAACTGGGGCATCTGTATCCAGGGCCAGAGATCTGACATCCCCATATCTGACCACCTTTGCCCCACCCCCAAGCAGCTAAGGAAACTGAGGCAGGCTTTAAGATTCACATTTTGTCAGTTTTTAATAACATTGTCTTTAAGGAAAACCTTTTTCATTAGAGAACTGCAGAAGTAAATAACACCATTTGGCAGTGATTTCTTCTTCTTTGTGGGCTCATCAGCTGCTCCTTTTTCTCCAAGACAAACCCTGAAGAGGAAACAATGGCTCAGTTGCTACAAGTCATAGGAACACTCTGGTGCAACATTCTCCATAAGGAGACTTCAGAGAAGTTTTTATGTCTCAAGACAGAATTGAGAGGAAAGACAGAAGTCTTGGCAGGAAACAGCAGAAGGCTTTGAAAAGCTCTGGAGGGAAGATCTGAAGCTCTCTGAAAAGTATGAGTAAGGGAAAAGGATACTGCCATGGGGAGGAAGCCAGGCTCACAGTGTCACCTTGCACTGACACAGACAGCATCCTATGGACCACAAGGGAAGGATCAAGGCTTCTAAAGGAGATTTAACTGGAAACTGTGCACAGCTGGGAGCATTTGGCAGACATCCAGGAAGTGGAGCCTGCCATCAGAAAAGGATATGCTTTTGAGATGAGAGAGCTCAGAGGAAATGTCCAGGAAAAATAAGGATTGTTCAAAGTAAGGTCAGTTTTCAGTAAGTCCTTTACAGGACTGTCTGGATGATGATGATGATGATGATGATGATGATGATGATTTTAATACTAGTAAAAAATGCATATTCAGAATATGTAAAGTTATATACAAACAAAATGGAGAATTACATTGGGATATGGTACCAAGTCCGTTACTCCTTACCCTCTCTTGGCCCCTCCTCTCACCTCCATTCATGGAAATGTACGTGAAGAGACCTTCTTTCATAGCCTACAGCAGACCAAGGACTTACTGCTGTGCAATTTCAGTTTCTGACTGAACATGGCCTTTTTTCCAGCCCCTCTGACCCAGAATCTGGCCCTCTGAGAGGTGTTTCTTTTTCTGTGACTGCCTAACTTTTCCTGACAACCAGGTGATGCCCCATCCAATGGTAAGAATGTGTAACACCACAATTCAATTTTGCTGTTAACGCACAGAGTGACCCACACTCCACAAGTGAAGGGCACATTCTCTATCAAGGCTGCTCTCACTTTAGGTGAGAGCTACAAGTATGGGGATCCCAAGGCTACCTGCATGTATAACCAACTGGCTAAAAATTTGGGTTTCTGTGCCCTCTCATGCTGGATAATTCACTAGAATGATTCTCAGAACTCAAAAAATGCTATACTTACATTACAGTTTTATTATAAAAGATATAAATCAGGAATGGCCAAATGAGTAGACCCATAGCATGAGGTCTGGAAAGGTCCCGAATGTAGAGCTTCTATGACCTCTCCTTGTGGAATAAAGACGCATCAACCTCCTGACACATCAGTGTGTTTACTAACTGCAGGGCAGCTTCAGGTGTCCAGAAATTCTATCTATTGGGGTTTCATTACATAGGTATGATTGATTAAATCATTGGCCAGTGAGTGAACTCAATCTCTAGACCCCTCTTGGAGGTGGGGAGGTCAGGCCCCATCCTGAGTCACCTCATTACCATAAACATGGTCCAAGGGCCCACCGAAGATGCTCCTATAATCCAGAAAATTCCAAGGACTCAGAAGTTCTGTCCCAAGAGCCTGGGATGAACACTAGACAAATGCATTATTATACAACACAGTGACAACTAACATTTAATGAGGGTTTTCTAGGTACTAGACTCTGTCCTGAGCACTTTATATACATATCACTTGATCCTCTTTGTGCCAGAGACATTATCATCCCCATTTTACAGATGAAAAAACTGAAGCCCAGAGAGGGGAAGTAACTTACTTAAATTCACAAGGCTGGTAAGTGGAAGAGCAGGGGTTTGAACTCATTTGTCATGTGTGCTACTATGTTCCTCTAGAGTTGACTGTACAAAAGGAGAATACAATAGGGTGGGCATTTTCACTTTAAAAAAATAAACTAGGTACAACTCAAAGACCTAGACTTGCTTTGCATCCTCAGGGGGAAAAACAATCTAGGTCTTGCCCTTAAAAGAATTGATTGTCTTTAGAGTAGGAAATGCTGCTTTAAATCCCAGATCTACTAACTACTAGTTGAATGGTGTTCCAGGGAAAAAATGCACTAAACTCTCTGATCTGCAATATCTACATCAATTAAACACAGATTCTAGTAGTACCTATATACCTCACAAGTTTGGTCTGAGAAATAAAGGTGAGAAATAGAGTAAAGAAATAAAATGGAGTCATTATAGTCAACCTGCTAAGTTACTAAAATAAAATGGGTTCAGATATGAGGAAAAGAATCTATTCTTCTTATAACTAGCCTGGAATATAAACTTTCGAACTTTCCAGTCCTGTGCCAATGCCTGGCTATGCATCAAATCTCCTGATAACCCTCTGATTTCCCCTGAATGACTGAAGGGTGTTTATGTATCCAGACCACCTGACACCCCATAATCAGACCACTGGTCATCTAGAGAATGAGCATCTCAGATCATTCCAGAGGCTGGAACCAGAAAGTAGGACTGATTCTTCTCAAAAATTCACTTTTTACTGTAAGAATCCAGTTTTTCTTTTTTCTTTGGAACAGTCTGGGTATTGATTACCTAGTTATGTTTCCAGTTTCCAAACCCTAAGACCCTTGAACAAATCTTTATTATTTATTTCTAGCAGAGTGTCAGACTCTTTCTAAAATGTTCAACAAAAGAGATCATTTATTTAAAAGTGAGGAACACATAGCAACATAAAGCTTTTTTTCTTTAATATATTTTATTGATTATGCCATTACAGTTGTTCTATTCCCCCCCTTCATTCCCCTCCACCATGCACACCCCCACCCCCACCATCCCTCCCTTTAGTTTATGACCACATGGCTCAAGTTCTTTAGATTCTATATTTCCCATACTATTCTTGCCCTCCCCCCTATCTATTTTCTACCTACCATCTATGCTACTTATTTTCTGTACCTTCTCCCCCCTTCTACATCTCCCACTCCCCTGTTGCTAACCCTCCATGTGATCTTCATTTCTATGGTTCTGCTCCTGATCTAGCTGTCCTCTTAGTTTGCTTTTGTTTTAGGTGTGGTTCTTAATAACTGTGAGTCTGCTGTCCTTTCACTGTTCATCTTTTTTATCCTCTTTTTCTTAGATAAGTCCCTTTAACATTTTATATAATAAGGGCTTGGTGATGATGAACTCCTTGAATTTGATCTTATCTGAGAAGCACTTTATCTGCCCTTCCATTCTAAATGAAAGCTTTGCTAGATAAATTAATCTTGGTTGTAGGTCTTTGGATTTCATGATTTTGAATACTTCTTTCCAGCCCCTTCTTGACTGTAAGGTCTCTTTTGAGAAATCAGCTGACAGTCTGATGGGAACTCCTTTGTAGGTGACTGTCCCCTTATCTCTTGCTGCTTCTAGTATTCTTTCCTTCATTTTAATCTTGGCTAATGTAATGATGATGTGCCTTGGTGTGTTCCTTCTTGGGTCCAACTTCTTTGGGACTGTCTGAGCTTCCTGGATTTCCTGGAAGTCTATTTCCTTCACCAGATTGAGGAAGTTCTCCTTTATTATCTGTTCAAATAAGTTTTCCACTTGTGGCTGTTCCTCTTCCCCTCTGGTACTCCTATAATTCGGATGTTGGAACGTTTAAAGATGTCCTGGAGGTTTCTAAGCCTGTCCTCATTTTTTTGAATTCTTGTTTCTTCATTCTTTTCTGTTTGCTCATTTTTTTCTTCCTTCTGGTGCACTCCTTTAATTTGAGTTCCAGTTTCCTTTTCATTACTATTGGTTTCCTGTGCATTTCCCTTCATTTCAATTAGTTTAGCCTTCATATGTTCCTCTAATTTGTGACTAAAATCAACCAATTCTGTGAGCATCCTAATCAGCAGTGTTTTGAACTGTGCATCTGAAAGTTTGGCTATTTCTTCATCACTTAGATTTATTGGCTCTGGGGCTCTGAGTTGTTCTTGAGCCATGTTTTGATCAGTTCGTGCCTGTTACATATGAAGAGCGGAGCCTCAGTTATTCACCAGGGTGGGGCCACCTAGGTTGCTGGTTTGTGATGCTTTATGTGGGGGCGGGGTCAGAGAGGGATAATGGCGGTTCCCTCTGCTGCTTCCTGCTGCTGGGGCCTGCGTGGTCTATCTCACTGCTTGCTCCTTCACTGGTTTATCTGTGCATGAATGTGTGACCCTGGTCAGCCCTCAGTGGGTCCGCCAACTTCTCCATACCTGTGATCTGCCCGCGGCCGCTGGCACACCTGGGTTGCACACCTGGGTTGGTCTGGTGGATCTTTCCTGCCCGACCCCGCTCTGCTGCTGGCTCTGCCCCTCTTACCGGTTTTGTTGAAGGGTTCGTTGTTGTCAGACTTCCGTGTAGTTCAATTTTCTGCGGTTTGGCTGCATTTTTGTTGCCAAAACTTTGTTGTTTTTAAACTTGGTTGTGTGAGAAGGTGCAGTGCTTCCACTATGCCTCCATCTTGGTGGAAGTCAAGAAATAAAAGATGGTTTTGGATGATAACCTAAATTGGTGCTCAAGTTTGAGTAGAATACCTAGTTGGAAATCTTACCTTCAAGATATCTTACCTGCATCCAAGATTACTCTATCCAGCAATGCTATCATTTCAAATGGAAGAGCAGATAAAGTGCTTCCCAGATAAGGTCAGGTTAAAGAAGATCATCATCACCAAGGCTTTATTATATGAAATGTTATAGGCACACATCTAAGAAAAAGAAGATCAAAACTAAGAATAGTAAAATGACAACAACTATCAACAATTGAACCTAAAAAAAAGACAACAAAAACAAACTAAGCAAATGACTAGAACAGGAACAGAATCACAGAAATGGAGATCATATGGAGAGTTACCAGTGGGGAAAGGGAGAGGAGAGAATGGGGTGAAAGGTACAGGGAATAAATAGCATAAATGGTAGGTAAAAAATAGAGGCAGATTAAGAATAGTATAGGAAATGGAGAAACCAAGGAACTTATATGTATGTCCCATGGACATGAACTAAGTGGGGGGAATGCTGGTGGGAGAAGATGTGCAGGGTGGTGGGAGATAAAGGGGAGAAAAATGGGACAATTGTAATAGAATAATCAATAAAATATACTTTAAAATAAAGTACAACGTGGGGATTATTTCAAAAGAATTAATGGAATGAACGAACTGCCATTTGCCACAGTTAACTCAAACCTAATACATACAGAAAAGTGAGATAATATCCAACTGCACTCGGATTCCAGTGTTAACTTTGTCTCAGTGCTGATCCTGAACTACCTCTTTTTGGTTGAGTTATTTTTATTTGTTGGTTGATTGGTTTTGCCTCCAGCCTGATCTGTCTTCATTGCTCAGGACTCATGGAGGCACCTTCTGTTGTTCTCAATGCAGAAAGCACTCAGTTCCTTTGCATTTTTCAATGCGCAGTTCTGAAAGCACAGGTTTTCCACCCCAAATTAACAGACAACAGCTTTCAATTGTTCTCAGTCTTGCCCTCTTCCTGTTCCTGTATGTCTGGAGTCATAAATCTAGGACTTGCATGTGGTGTCCCCCGAGAACAGGCCTCATGGTGGGACAAAGAGGTTTATAAACCACAGGGCTGTACACTTCACTCTAGCTGGAAGTCTCTCCTCATCTCCAGTAGCCTTTCCCTTCGGGTTCATTTTTTGTTCTCACTACAAATATGGGAACCACAAAGAAACAACTCTCTCTGCTCATGAGCTTAATCCTCCTTACAGCTAGATCCTGCCTGAGCTCTGGAGAGACAGGTTCATTACTGGGGAAGGGGAGTTGTCAATCGCTGGAATCTGGGCCACTGTCAGGGTCTGACCAAGTTTCTGAGATGTCTGCCAAGGAAAAGGGAGAATTACAATAAGGGAGCTAAAAAGTCAGGGGCACCATTTCAATATGAAATTGGGAGCAGCTGGGATGGTGGCAGCCCCACTGTGAGGACCATCTCACCCCCAGCAGGGTATGGGAGGTGGGGGTGAGGGCAGGTAAGATTTCTCTCTTCAAGGCTGCAGGCAGAAGGGGAAGGGGAAGATTCCAGAGGCATCTCCAGACAAGAGTAGACAGCCTCTAAAAGGTCCTGCAACAAGATCACTTTCCTGAAGGTAAAATTCATTTCCTCATCCTTCACCTTTAGTGCTGGGAGCTTTCATGTTTTCAGCCCTGAGGATGAAGGACACATCATCCCAGATCCAGCAGGGCTGCGAGTGATGAGGCTGAAGAGAGGGATTCTTGACTCATTGTTATTTTATTATTATTATTGTTGTTGTTATTGTTGTTATTGTTACTACTACTATGCCAAACTATCTTCAGAGAAGCAGTCTTAATTTTTTAAAAAGTAGAAAGAAGCTTAAAGCAGTAGCCAGATTCCCACCCACCCCATCACTTACTAGTTGTTTGGCCCATGCCCCTGAACCTGTGTATGTCTCAATTTCCTCACCCATAAAATAGTCACAGCAGCATCACTTACAGGGTTGTTACAAGAAATAGGCTTAAAATGAACTTGGGGTATAATTTTATAGTGAGTCAGGGCTATATAAGGTTAATAAACTTGATTCCAAATGTAGCACAAAGTAGGTCCTCAATAAATATAAATTTAATGAATTAAGATCAATAATAAATTGTTCAGGAGAGGCAGCTGGGAATAAATGTTCATGACTGATAAATTATGTGCAGCGTGAATTTTATATGGGACTGCTTTGTGAACTGTGATGGCACTGAGTCTTCCACAGGGAAAATTTCTGAAGAGAAATTAATATATGGTTCTGTGAAGATGGCTTTGTATCAAGATACCTGAAGTCTATTCCTGATTCTGCTTTTAATTTCCTTTTTTGGCATTGAACAATCCTACTTCAGGTTCAGGAGTTTTTTTTGTTGTTTTGTTTTATTTGTAAACTGAAGAAGTTGGACTGGATTATATGTAAGGTTCATGTCTACTTACTATATAATTCAGTAATGGTATCTAGTACTTCAGAAAGAAAAGCTACTTGTGAGCAACTCAAAAGTGGTTTTAAGGAAAAATATCTGTGTCCTATTGAGAAATGTGCCCAGTTTTCACCAGGATAAAAATCATCAGCATTGTAAGTTACCCTTGTTGTTGTCGTCATCATCATCCTCATCATCCTCATCATCATCACTTGCTGTTCAGTGTATGCCAGACTACACCCTAGAGCATGTTACACACATCATTTTATTCACCTTCTCAACAATTCTTTGCATTATACAAGATCCATTCGAAAAAGAGAGATTTATTTTCCCTAAAATAAGAATGGGATAATTACGAATTATGTGACTAAAAGCTACCACTTATTAGTAGCTTCCCACATGTCAGGTACTTTACATACCTTTTTTTTGTAATCTTTGTGACCACACTACAAAGTAGGTAACACAAGTTCTGAGTTAGTTTTCAACTGCTGTGTAACAAATTACCACAAATTTAGCAGCTTAAATCAACACCTCTCTGTGGGTCAGGAGTCCTGCACAGCCTTGCTGGATCCTCCGCTTAGGGCTTCCCAAGCTGCAGTCAGGGTGTCAGCTGAGCTGTGACCTCATCTCATCTACATGGTTTTCCAAGTCCACTGCTATTGCCACCGACCCTCCGATAGCCTGCCCTGGAAATGTTAGCCAACATTCTCTGTGGTTGTCATACTGTGGGCCCTATGTTTTTGTTGGCTGTCAACTACAGCCATTCTCTGGCCTGTGGTCTTCTCCATAGCACGGCAGTTTGCTTCTTCAAGGCTATGAGGAGAGTCTTCCTGACTTCTATCTCTGATCTCCAGACCCTCTTTTCAAAAGCTTGCCTAATTAGGTCAGGCCCACCCAGGATCATTTCCCTTTTATTGATTCAATATCGACTGATTTGGTACTTTGATTACTTCTGCCACACAATGTAAGGTAATCACAGGTGTGATATCCTGCCATATTCACAGGTCCTACCACACTCAGGGCATGCACACCAGAGACAGAAATCTCGAGGGACATCCTAAAACTATGCCACATGCCATGTCTTAAAAGTCATAAGGTGCTTGTCTAGAGTTCTGTGGGTAATAAGAAGCAAAACAGAACTTGCAGTCAAGTGTGAGAGTCCTGAGCCCAAGCCCCTTCTTTCACTCACCACCCCTGTTCTAACAGCAAACCTCACATTCCCAAAATAAACCTGCTACTGAGATTATCTGAGGTATCTGCAGTTCATAAAATACTACATAAAAAGTTCACCAACATTAAATCAAGTTCAAGATTCCCCCCGGGAGCGCATCTCAACTCACATGTCAATCAACTCTGGGCTGAGCCATCAAACTCAATTACCCAGAAAGCAGCTGATATAAACTATTAATAGAAGGCCATATGAAGCAAGGAAATAGACATCCATACTCTATCATCACTTTTCTCTTTCTCTTCTCTCACTGTCTCTGCCCAGGTGTTGCACCATTGCTCATGAAGTGTCTGCACTTGGTCAGTTTCCTGTCTCCACTTGTCATAATTCTCTTCCCTGGCCCTGTGCCCCACATGGATTGAGCATTCAAGAAATGTCTTGTTGGATTGAACAGTTCTCACCTGGTTATAAGCATATTTCAGACTACCTTGATTCTCTACTCTAGAGTTTCAAGTGTTTGGGGGCATTTGAGTTAACTGATGTTCCCTGTGTGTTCCCATAGAGACAGTGCCTTCTGTCCACCAGGCATCCATCCCAGCAAGCACGTGGAGTATGGGGCTCAGACACTTCCCTCCTTTCTCAGTAGCAGGATGCAGCTCTTTTCCTATCCTGGGGAGCAGAGTGTAAGGAACTGACATGTGTTGATGTTAGGCTCAAAAACATTAGGTAAAGTCTGAAGCCATGCAGCTGTTCGTGCTGCAGCTGGAAACTGAACCCAGAACTGTTTGGTGGCGAAGCTACACTCCTCCCATACTTGGCCATTGAGTTGTTTTCTTCCTCACGTAGTTTCCAAGTTTCTTTCCCAAACTTGGAACATTGTTTAAACGGGTATGAGTTTCAAGAGTTCAGATGGGATCTCTTAACAGATATGCATTTCTCAAATGTGACATCCTAACAGATTAATGCTACATGTTTAAGATGTAGTATCTCTATAGAGTTTTCCATGCCTGAGACATATTAGTCCCTCAGGAAATATTTGAAGAGAGAAGGCAGGAAGGGACTAGAGTATGGCCATATAGGGTGGGGAAGTGCGTGCTGCAGGCCCCAGGACCAGTTTGTCAGAAGCACAAAGTAGCTGACTGGGAGATTCTCACTACTTTTGCGTGCTTCTATCGCCACCTAGCCACGCTGGGGAGAAATGTCCCTCTCCGAGCAAATCTCTCCGCATATATATTGAGTCCACGAGGGTCCTTGCCACAATGTACACTTGTGTGCTTTGTCTTTTTTCATTAGAAGCCTTCCTTAGTAATTATTTCCAAGGCTATTGATTTAAATAATAATACAAAAATTTCATATCACTGAGGATTGGCATCACGTAAGTCTTCTCTGCCTCAAAAATAGTAGGTTTTTGTCACTTTTTAAGGAGCTCTTTGCTGGCAAGAACCATGCCTTGCTCCACATGATTTCTGGCTCCACCTGGAACAGCCCTTGTGCACATTCGTATTCTACTCTAGCTTTAGGGCAGGTTGACTATCCCGTCCATGAAACCTGCATGGTGGCTTCTGCTAGTTCCATGCTGACCACATGCCTGAGGATTTATGAGCATGAATCATGCATTCTCATGGCAGTCTCATGAGGTACATATGATTCCTTCCATTTGATAGTGAAGGTAACTGATGCATAGTAAGGTGACAGAGATCACCTGGGGTGATCTGCCACAGCTGGGGTTTAAACTGAGTTGGCTCCCTCCCTCCCCAGGTCTCCTCTCAGCGTGTGTTCCTTGATTCCCCAGACAAAATGAAATCTCCGTCCTCAGTCAGCAATTTTTTCTGTCTTCTTCATGCCATTTTTGTCTGCTGCCCTCCAGCCCCTCCATTGCCCCCTTTAGATTACATTTCCTCTTTCTGTAAACCGGAAACTCAAGTCGCATGAGGGACATTGTTCTCTGCTTCATCATCTCTGCACACACAGAACCTCACACATGGGAGACCCACTGAGGTAAGGCATATTCATTCATTCACTTCACTTGTGAAATTGCAAATGCTTCCATTACCTAAAGATTATAAGTTCTGAATTTGTATTTTCCAAAGGTAGATCTAAGGATCCCTGGGGTCAGAACAACTTGGGACCTTTAGTGATTTGCATAGATATTTGAAGAGAGAGCTGTAGTAGTCTGAAAGCAGACCCTTCTGAAAACAGTCTTGGTTTAAATTTTCTCTCTTTTTTTGGTAAACTGATTAGCAGATGGGGCGGGGAGCAAATGGGTCAGTGTGTGTGCTCCATCCTTGAGCAGGCTGAGCAGAGGCATAAAAAATAAACACTGATTCTCAGAAATCTTGGCGGTCTGACTGCACGCAGCATGAGTGACAGGCTGTCTGGGTGGCAGCTCCAGGGTCCTCCACCACAGGTGGGCCAACAGCACAGCCCAGATCACATTCCTCCTTGGAGAGGCGAGCACTGTCCTCCCCTGCTCAGAAGGAGGCGGGGAAAGCAGCCTTCAGTCAGTGTGGGAGGAGGAAGAGCTAACTTGGCCTTCTGGGAGGAAGGACGTTTGGGGGATACGGGCAAGGAGGGTGGCCAAAAGCAGAATTTGGGGTGAGTAGGTAAGAAAGTAAGGGTCAGTGGGAGAAAAGAAAAGAAAAAAATAACAGATAAGAGCACAAAAAATAACAGATAGGTTCTCAACACAGAACAACCATGTGGGGCAGATGCAGGCCAGTCATCTGACAGATGTCCTGTAGTCCTCAAGTCCCTGCCATGCCAGGCATGACCCTTCACCCCTTGGACTCAGGGGAGGCTCGGGAGCCCCTAGAGAGGTGCCTGGCAGTGAGCAGGTGCTCAGGGGCACAGGCACTGGCTGTTGACCAGTGCAGTGTTTTTATCCACCAGCACTCCCATCAGGTAAGCACTGGTTGAATCCTTGAACTGAGAATAGGGAAGAGGGAAGAGAAACTTGACTATTTGAAACCATAAATGAACACGGAAAGCAGGGAGAAGGGGGAATTGGCAGCATCATTGAGAGCTGCCCTTCAGGTCAGACAGGGGCTCACACCCCCATTCCCCCATTTCTGTTGATGTGGGTCTGGTGACCAGTGGTGGTCAGGAAGGCAGCCTGGCTGAAGCACCTGCCCAGCTGGCTAAGCAGCAGCCCAAATTCCCAAGGCAGGACAACCAGCTGGTCAGTTGGGTAGAAGCCCAGAGTGATGAGACTTGCAGTCTGCTTTTGGCAGTTGCTTGTGCCTGCAGCCCACAGGTGGCTCTTTTCCACATTCCAGAGTCAAAGCCAAAATCTCTGCCAGCTGAGAAGGAGCAACCCAACTGTTTGTCTTTGGACTTCACGAACTGTGCAATTCTGACGACTTGCTTCAGTCCCCTCAACTTGGAATTTCTTTAAAACATCCAGAATTTTTTACTTTTTAATTAGGAACCCAGCACTCAGGCCTTTGTGAAAAGCAACAGATGTAAACATTTTCAGAGTCAGTTCCTCCAAATCTATCAGCTCCACAATGTCAAAAAGGCCATAATCACCTTTCCACAGTCCTCCACACATGGCTAACAGTGCATTCAGCAATTGTTCCCTTGAGTTGCTTTTTGTGGCTGTTTCTAATTACTCCTTGAACTTGGGGGTTCATTTTGCATGACAGTTTTGCTTTGGGCCATCAAAACTATTTCCTTCTTTGAATATGTGTTTGGCTATCGCTAATTGGAGAAAGTTATTTTTAGCATTTCCTATTCTTTTCGTCTTTACGGACAGCCCTAGTTAGGGAAAAATAATCTAGAAAAGAGTAGTTTCCATTATTGTTGGTTTTTTTCAAGGAATACCAGAGATCCTTTTAAAGTTCCACATGCAACAATTTTATGTTCAGTGTTGAGGTCAGTAAGAGGAACAAGAATCAAAAATCCTGGATTTTATCCCCAACTGCCTATGCAGGCCTACAAAGAAAACCAAGGATCCTTTTTATCCTTCAAGACCCAGGTCAGTGTCACCTCCTCTAACAGGTTTTCTCCTGTGTCTCCCCCATCCTGCTTCTGCCTCAGGCAGGCCCACGGTCCTTAGAACTCCCAGCCACACTAGAACTGTACCTTGCAATGTGTTCTTCTAGTTTCAATACTACAATTATAACTCCTAAAAATTCTGCCAAGTTTAAGGCATCTTTTAATTTTTTTCAGTTGTTTTTCTTTTTTTAAATATATTTTATTGATTATGCCATTACAGTTGTTCTATTTCCCCCCTTCATTCCCCTCCACCCTGCACACCTCTTCCCCCACCATCCCCCCCTTTAGTTTATGACCACATGTCTCAAGTTCTTTAGATTCTGTATTTCCCTTACTATTCTTGCCCTCCCCCTATCTATTTTCTACCTACCGTCTATGCTACTTATTTTCTGTACCTTCTCCCCCCTTCTCCTCCTCCCACTCCCCTGTTGCTAATCCTCCATGTGATCTTCATTTCTATGGTTCTGCTCCTGATCTAGCTGTCCTCTTAATTTGCTTTTGTTTTAGGTGTGGTTGTTAATAACTGTGGGTTTGCTGTCCTTTCACTGTTCATCTTTTTTATCTTCTTTTTCTTAGGTAAGTTCCTTTAACATTTCATATAATAAGGGCTTGGTGATGATGAACTCCTTGAATTTGACCTTATGTGAGAAGCACTTTATCTGCCCTTCCATTCTAAATGAAAGCTTTGCTGGATAGAGCAATCTTGGATGTAGGTCTTTGGATTTCATGACTTGGAATACTTCTTTCCAGCCCCTTCTTGACTGTAAGGTCTCTTTTGAGAAATCAGCTGACAGTCTGATGGGAACTCCTTTGCAGGTGACTGTTCCCTTATCTCTTGCTGCTTCTAGTATTCTTTCCTTCATTTTAATCTTGGCTAATGTAATGATGATGTGCCTTGGTGTGTTCCTTCTTGGGTCCAACTTCTTTGGGACTCTCTGAGCTTCCTGGATTTCCTAGAAGTCTATTGCCTTTGCCAGATTGGGGAAGTTCTCTTTTATTATCTGTTCAAATAAGTTTTCCACTTGTGGCTGTTCCTCTTTCTCTTCTGGTACCCCTATAATTTGGATGTTGGAGTGTTTAAAGATGTCCTGGTGGTTCCTAAGCCTCTCCTCATTTTTTTGAATTCTTGTTTCTTCATCCTTTTCTGTTTGCTCATTTTTTTCTTCCTTCTGGTCCACTCCTTTAATTTGAGTTCCAGTTTCCTTTCCATTACTATTGGTTTCCTGTGCATTACCATTCATTTCAATTAGTTTAGCCTTCATATGTTCCTCTAATTTGTGACTGAAATCAACCAATTCTGTGAGCATCCTAATCAGCAGTGTTTTGAACTGTGCATCTGAAAGTTTGGCTATTTCTTGGTCACTTAAGAGTTATTGTCTCTGGGGCTTTGAGCTGTTCTTGAACCATAATGTTTTGCTCTGTTTGCGCCTGTTACATATGAGGAGCGGAGCGTTAGGGCGGGGCCACCCAGGTCGCTGGATTGTGACGCTGTATGTGGGGGCGGGGTCAGAGGGGGACAATAGTGATCCCCTCTGCTGCTTCCTGCCACTGGAGCCTGCACGGTCTGTCTCACTGCTCGCTCCTCCGCTGGTTTATCTGTGCACAAATGTGTGACCGAGGTTAGCCCTGAGTGGGTCCACCACTTTGCGCCCTCAGTGGGTCCGCCAGCTGCTACTCCACACCTGGAATCCGCCCACAGCTGCCTGCACACCTGAGTCGCGTGCCCAGGTCGGTTGGTCGGTGGATCTTTCCTGTCTGACCCTGCTCTGCTGCTGGCTCTGCTCCTCTTACCGGTTTGGCTGAAGGGTTGATTGTTGTCAGACTTCCGTATAGTTCAATTTTCTGTGGTTTGGCTGCATTATTGTTGCTAAAACTTTGTTGTTTTTAAATTTGGTTGTGCCAGAAGGTACAGTGTTTCCACCTACACCTCCATCTTGGCGGAAGTCTTAAGGCATCTATTTAAAAACTAAATATGAAGAATTCAAATCAGATTTAAAATTAGTTTTTTTAATGGAATTTATTGGGGTGACATGGGTTAATAAAATTATGTTTCATATGTACAATTTTAAAATTAGTTTTATCTAATCTATGCCAATAACAACTTCTCTCTAATAATTAGTAAGTTAATATTCAGCTTTAGGATTATTTTAGTACTTGAATTTAAAATTATGTTGTCACACAAATACATGTTTATTGATATCAAAGTTAAGAAATAGTATCTTCTTTGCAACTTCCTGTGACTCTTCAAATATTTCAAAATAAAAACAGGTTTTATTAAAAAGAAGTATTAGCACTATTTTCTTATTATTTGGTGTATTACTTTGTCTTTAACTTCCATTTACCAAATATAATTTAAAAAGCCATTTGAAAGCACATGAAAGCATGAATTTTTGTACTAATTTTGGTTAGGATAGGCTGGGTAGTGGTACTCAGAAACTGGTTACTATTGAAGCAGTTTAATTTCTTTAACTTGTCATTACTCAAAAACTCACAATTAGGACCTATTGGAATTATATGAGCAGAGAACTTCAAAAAATATTAATTAAAGAAAAGAATTAACCCAGTACACATATTAGAATGGCCAAAATCCAAAACACTGACAACGCCCAATGCTGGTGAGGATGCGGAGCAGGAGCTCTCACTCACTGCTGGTGTGAGGGAAAGCAGTGCAGCCACTGTGAAAGGCAGTTCGGAGGTTCCTTACAGCCCTAAGGAGATTTACCATATGATCACGTTCCTTGGTATTTGTCCAAGGGAGTTGAAAACTTATGTCCACACAAAAACTTGCACACAAATATTTAGAAGAAGCTCTGGTTTCATAACTGACGAAACTTAGAAGCAACTAAGATATCTTATAATAGGTAAATGGATTAATGAACTGTGGTACACCCAGACAATGGCTTATTATTTAAAAATGAGCAAGGAAGCCATAAAGAGAAATGGAGGAAACAAATGAATATTTCTAAGTGAAACAAGCCAGTCTGAAGAGGCTACACACTACATAGGATAACTGGAGGTAGGAAGGGATTAGTATGAAACTATAATGGTGGATACATGTCTTACATTTGTCCAGACCAGTAGAGTGAACATCACCCAAAATAAACTTCAATGCAAACTATGGACTTTGGATGATAATAATGAGTCAATGTAGGTTCTTCAATTGTAACACATGCACCACTGGGGGGGGGTGTTGATAATAGGGGAGGATATACATGTGTGAGGGCGGGGAGTGTATGGGAAATCTCTGGACCTTACTCTTAATTGTACTGTGAACTCAAAGCTGCTATAAAAGAAAATAAAGTCTATAAAATATATTTAAAAAAAATTACCCAGCTTTTGTTAAAAACTGTAGGAAATTAAGCTTAAAGAATAACTGTAACTACATTGTGGTTATTCCTATCTTCCTACTCTCTTTCAGTAACTTGGGGAAGGCAAGAGAAAGTTACTGTTTTCACAAACTGGTAAGTCATTCTAGTATTACCACATCTAAATATAAGCTTTAAAATTATAGACCAGTGACAGAGACTCAACTGTTACTGAAATATAGATTCTCTTCTGCTTGTTAAATAAGAAGTGATACACAGAAAATATATGTAGGTTCAGAGAAGACTAAAACAATGCTCCTCAAATTTGAATGTTAGTACAAATCACCTGGGAATTTTGTTAAAGTGAAGATGCTCTTCCAGTGGGTTTGGGACAGGACCAGAAATTCTGAGTTTCTACCAAGCTCCTGAGTGGCGCCCATGCTGCTTGTCCAGGGACCACCATAATTTGATAGCCGGGGTGTAGGGAGCTGTGCCTGTTGTTATAATCAGTCTTCCTATTGGCCTTATTTATTTTGTGTTCCCAGGATCAAGAAAGTGGCCAAAATAAACTGAAAGTAAACAAATATTTACAGAATAAATCAATCTTAGCCTTTCTTTTTCTGAACAATGGGTAGAATGTCTCTCTCAGATGTGGATGAGAAAACATCTGAAAGTATTCATTTTTCTTGAGACCTGTAAATAGGACATCTCACACACACACACACACACACACACACACAGAGCTCATCATTCTGCTTATAGCCACTTCATTTTTGTGGAAATAATTGATACAAAAAGAAAGAGAAAAGATTGGTGATACTGGATAGTTAGTCTCTAACCTCCTGGATTAGATGGGAGGATTCCAGAGAAAGTGAATACAGTAAGGTTCCCAGGTAGCCAATTAGGAAAGGCGTCTGTCCTAACAGGTGTGGTTGGGTACCATATTCCAAATGGTGCTTTGCAAACTGAGTCATGAGAAACATCATTAGAAATTGAACCTATGTGTGCCAATAGAACAATTTCCTTAAAATTGTTCTATTCTAAGGAAATCCAAAGAGTATGCATGTCCTTTCAACCACATGCTGGGGCATTGTTAACAAGTGCAAGTTAACTTTTTAGAGAGTTTCCTGTGTTTACCTTTGGTATTTACTATTTAAATATACCCCCACACTGTGAATGAAGTTATATGTTACCTTCTAGATCTCTGTATAGTAGAAAAGATTGTCCCAAAGGTTATGCTCTTATTTCCCTGCAAGATATGATACAATTTCATTTTGAACCTAGCAATCATATTCTAACATCCTTTTTTCAAAATGCCTACAATACCCAGGTCCTCAAAATGCCCTTTGAACCAGTTTTACCATGTTCCTGGATCCCTCATAAATTAATAAATGTTTGACACAAATTTATTTTACATTTGTATGATAGTTATATTTTTAACTTTTTGAAACTTACATTTTGAGAATTCATCCCCAGAAATAGGACTTATCTCCATATCTTATATGTCTTCAGATCAAGAAAAACTGTGCCTGAGAAACTGTACTTTCTTGACTACACACATGTGAGGAGCCTCACCTGTATCTGGAACTGATTAGATGTCAGTGTACTGGGTTTCGACTAATGCTTTATAGGGATGAGATTTTTGGAGGGGTCTTGAAAGGTGAGTGTATTCTGCTCGTGGAAAAAGTGCAAATAATTTGTGGTCAGTGAGAAACCTGTGGTAGTTTTAAGATATGTCCACAAGTTCTTTGATTCTCCTTCAATTGAGTGTGGGCTGAACTTCATGACTCACTTTTAATGAACAGAATGTGGCATAAATGACATGAAAGATATGGTGACTTCCATCTTGCTCTTTGATGACTTGTTCCAAGTGAAGTTAACTATAGTGTCTCAATGACACTCAGGCAGCCTTATGGCTCACATAACAAAACCAAGGCCTCCTGCCATTGGCCATTGAGGAACTAAGGCCCTTTGGCAATAGCCATGAGAATGAGCCATCATGGAGCAGGTTTCCTAGCCCAGTCAAGCCATCAGATGACTGCAACCCCAGCTGACATCTCAACTGCAATCTCACAAGAGACCTTGAGCTGGGATAATACAGCTAAGCCAGTCTCAAATTCCACAGGAACCATGAAATAGTGCAAGTTTATTGTTTCAAGAGACTAAGATTTGGGTAATTTTTTATACAACAATACATAACTAGTACAGCTGGCTTATCAGGCACATGTTAAGGCTTTTCATGCATACTGCAAAACTGTCTCTCTGAAATGTTGTATCAATTTACACTCCCACCAGGAGCTGAATAGAGCTCATTCCCCAGTCTTCACTCTTGTTAAAGTTTATCTTTTTTATCCTTCCCAATTTGATAATAAAAATGGTATTTGATTGTTTTTATTACTTTTATTTAAGTCATTTCAAGTGAGTTGAACATTTTAATATTTATTACCTATTTTGTGAATTTTTGGAGCAGGGACATCCTTTGTATGTATTTAAAATTGTGCATTAATTTTTTTGTTCATTGATTCCTTGAGGTTTTTGTCTCTTAAATGTTTCAACCTTTTGCCTGTTATAGTGTTAAAAGTATTTCTCCTCATTTACCTTTAAGTATATAGATACCTTTGTGTGGTGGACATGGAGATACAGTGTCTGCATGCTTTTAAGGAAGGTCTCATACCAGCTGTCAGTGGACAGTCTCCAGATGCCTCTTGCCTCAATAGCAGAGAGCTGAGTTGCTCAAGTGCATGCTTTTCCTGGGGACACATATCCCCTAAATTGATTAATCAATTATGCTAGGAGTCAAAGGTTCAGCCATCTAGCCTAACACGGGACCACCCTAGCAGGCTGTTTCTGCTCCAAAGTTCTCCATAGAGTAACCATTGTTAGCTTGCATTATAATTTGACCTCTCCCTCAAAAAAAACCCCACATCTTTTGCCTCCTTTCCACAGATGTCGATCTCTAATAAATATCCTACACATCAAACTCCATCTCGGCATCTGTTTCTGGAAAAATCCAACCTGTGACATCTTGGAACATAATCAATTAATAATTGGCTTAATAAATGAATATATTATCTTTGAAAATAGTGTTTTGTTTTTATCATAATATATAACTTTACATATTCATTATCCTTGAAAACAGTGTGTTTTGTTTTTAAAACTGGTTTTTTTGTAGAATGATTACTGGAATGAAACATTTCAAAAGTTGAGTATGAAAAAACAGTTGCATATCAAAAATCACAGTATTTTTTTAAGAGCTACTATGCAAACTGATAATCAACATTATATTCTTCCAAATATAAGCCACCCCTTCACTTAGGGATATGTTTCCTTTCATCGTTACTCCCTTTATCTTGCTTTATTTTTCTTCATAGCATTTCATTTGAATATCTTTTATATCTATTCCTATCTCCCCAGCACCTAGAATGGAGCTTGACATATAATAAGCATTCCATAAATACTGGCTGAATACATAAATAAGCAAGTTGGGGCCAAAGGCATATAAGATATATACAGACCAATAACATATTTGGTTTTCTTCTTCAGGAAAATGAAGCATAGTATTAACTTGCCACACACACAAGTTGCTCAAAATATTAATTTTATGTGCGTAGATGTATCTAGACCACTCTGGAATCCTTTGGCCCTTTCTTTCTCCCAGCCTCACCCTTTGTGGCAGGTTGCAGGATTGCCTAGCTTCAAGGGAGCTCACAGAAGGTTGTGTTCTGGGATCAGGAATGATAACAGATGGGTGGATGCCTTCATTTTGCAGATGCCACTGTATCTGTGCTGCTTAAAAGCATTTTAACTAGTGTAGGGTGAGATGTGTATCATCTTTTGGTTACAGCCCAGGCTTCAAGAATCCCAGATTAGTACCCAGTCCACTAAAACTCATAGTTGCTAATTCTCTGTGACAGCTTCTATTCACTGGTTGATGTTGGTGCTTTCAGATTTCAGGGAATTCTGCTTCATTATATCTTCTTTTGGGTTGGATAGGTTTTGAATCATTTTTTTTGTCAGACTATTTAAAGGTAGGCAAACTTGGAGTGGGTAAGTAAAGGTAATAAAGGAGATAGAGGTAGGACTTTTGCTGTTGATCTTAATCATCAAAAGCTGACAAAGAACCTATCACTATTCTGTGACAGGTGGTAGAAAACCATCCAGGTGGTTGATTTAGAAATTCAGTAAAATGGGGAAGAACCACTCTCTCCAATTCTTCTATGGAAGGAGCTGACACAAGAAAATAACTTAAGTGCACAGAACATGATAAAAGCACAGTCCGAGTTGACATCTAAGTCCACCTGCAGTAGTTTGTCACTTCCGGCTATAATCAGAAGACATTTAAAGCTCTAATCGTCTAACAGCTTCCATCTGAAAGGAAATGATATTTGTTATGCTAAGTCTTAAAAAAGTAGAATCTTTCTGCCCTGGCTGGGTGGTTCAATTGGTTGGAGTGTTGTCCTGTACACCAAAAGGTTGTGGGTTTGATTTCCAGTCAGGGCACGTACCTATGTTGCAGGTTTGAGATGCATATGGGAAGCAACTCATTGATGTTCTCTCTCTCTCTCTCTCTCTCTCTCTGTCCCTCTGTCTCTCCCTTCCTCTCTCTCTAAAATCAATAAGTAAATCATCCCGTGAGGATTTTGTTTTCAGTAGAATTTTTCTTAATTTGTAAATGAATCTTTTTCAGTTTAAGTAATTTGTGTTGGGGAAGAGAGATGCCAGGGGGAGATCACCTTTTCCTGTTTTCCTCAGAAGGAATTGATTTTTTTCCTCCAAAGGAACTGATCAGGCAGAAAAAAATATAGGAGATCCCAATTGTTGAGATCAGCATATCTTTAAATTGCACAGAATTAAATTTCTTAAAACACATGCTATCTGTTTTGCTGAAAACACAGTGAAGAAATCCATTAGCTCTTGGCTTTTTTCCAATTTTTATAACTTTTGTTCTATCTCTTCCTCTAATGTAAAGTATCTATTATGCAAATCCCACTGGGATGACATTCCCAGTCATCCCACTGGGAATGACTTTCCCGTCATTACCAGCTCACTGCTGCTTGGGTACAGAGCTCCCTGAGACCTCACTGAGAGTCTGTCTACCTGGAAAAGAAAGGAAATGTGAGCCAAGGAGTTTGGTTGGCTTTTGATTGTTGCAGTCCATTGTAGCTGTGCTTCAATGAAATATTTCAGATGCTTTTGACTTACAAAATTATCTCAAAAAAGATATGCAGGCTTGGTGTATTCTTCATTCTCTTTTACAGAAACATGATCAGCCATATTTTAATGACCCCAGAGGGAATAACATCCTTTCCCTTGCTGGCAATAATCTTTGCTGGCCTTGTAATTCTAAGATAATCGATGTAAGAAAAAAGATGCATTTCCTCAAGGATGTAAGAGGATGAAAGAGCCTGATAGATTTTCCCAAGGAGGAGAAGTAGATAAAATGTAAAATTATAGTCATGAATAACTTGACCATTCACCCATAATAATTTCTACTATGTATGTGAAGATTTAAAGGTGTCTCTCAGGAAACAAAAGGTAGGGTGCTATACAAGAGAGCAAATGAGCTTTGAAACTGAGGGACTGTTTTTGGCCAGGAGCAGAGAGCTGGTGAAGACAGACAGGCTTTCCAGAATTAGGATGTTCACTCACTATAGTGGGCTGAGCAAACATGGAACAGATTCATTGTCCTCCTCCATGATCTTCCTCTAAACTTGTATATAGCCTACTTAAAATAAATTTAAATGCGTAACTCAACTTCCAAGATTTAGGATGGGGGTCCAAAATAGAAGGATCCAAAGTTAGAGTGGTTATTACGAGCTCAAGCCATATGGCACAGGAGGTATCATACTGAAATAAAGGTCTTATCAGCTGGGAGTTGAGGTTTTAACATATATACTGAGACAGGAGAGTTAGTCCCAGGAGCCATGGGAAAAGAGGCTTTTACACAATGTCGAGAATCTCAAAATTCCATCTTTTTCCATAAACTTGTGAATAAAAAAACTCTTCCTATTTGGGGAAGAAACAAGATGATTCTCATCTAGTCTGGTCCCTGACTAAAAAGAGCTACCCTCAATATATCAAAATGGAGATGTGAGGTCTGAACTTACAATTTAGATAATGGTGAGAAAACCCCCAAGCTAGGAAATTAATACAAAATTCTTTCAAAATTTCATTAATACAAAAATTCATTAGAAACACAGCATAGGTCCATGCAAAACTATTCTATAGAAACATTCTTTACCCCTGCTTATGAACTGAATGTCCCTCCATAATCCTTATGTTGAAGCCATACCCTGCATTGTGACTGTATTTGGAGAGAGGACACTTAAAGAGGTAATTAAGGTAAAATGAAGGTATTAAGGATGCGGTTCTGATCCATTAGTGCTGGTGTCTTTATTAGAAGAAGAGACAGCAGGGATGTGAACACACAAAGGAAAGGCCATGTGAGGACACAGTGAGAAAATGACCATCTGCCAGCCAAGGAGAGGGGCCTCAGGAAAAACCAAACCTGTTAACAGCCTGCTCCCGGGCTTCTCGCCTCCACATTTATTTATGTGAGAAAATACATTTCTGTTGTTTAAATCACCCAGTCTCTGGTATTTTATGATAGCCCAAGCATGTTCAGACATTCCTCGATACATAATAAAGACATAATAATAAAGTTTACATAATAATAATACATAATAAAGACATAATAATAAAATTTACATAATAATAAAGTTTGTTTAAAATATTTAGAAATGAAAGAAGGTATAGAAACCAAAGGTTAAATATCAATACAAGGTAAAAATATAACAAAAAACCATGTGTTTTGAAAAAGGAACCATATACAAATTGTAGAAATAAAAGATATAATTAGCGAAATTAAAAGCATACTGAGGCCCTGGCTGGTGTAGCTCAGTGGATTGAGCATGGGCCTGTGAACCAAAGGGTCATTGGTTCAATTCCCAGTCAGGGCACATGCCTGGATTGCAAGCCAGGTCCCCAGTGGGGGCCGCATGAGTGGCAACAACACATTGACGTTTCTCTCCCTCTCTTTCTTCCTCCTTTCCCCTCTCTCTAAAAATAAAATA